>NW_015652278.1:462265-474499 GCF_001515625.1 Sinocyclocheilus rhinocerous | reverse complement strand
GCGATTGTCTTATCTTCGCTATTGTGATGTATCCACCTAAATTTTAATAGTTTGATGCTTCCGGGTGTCATTCACATCTGGTTATTTTAGCTGTACAAAATCAGTCCGTTATGCTGCTTGATACTGCAAACTGGTTTTTGTTATCAAATTATTTGAATTTACATTACATTACATTTAGTCATTTTTGTGCCTCTTTTAGATGGCACAATAATACGCCGTTCACTTGCAGAACGCAAGCTTCTAGAGGGCACATAACTCTGAAGTAATGAATTTAGGTAAATGGGTGCAGAGCCAGTGGTGGTTTTGTAGGCAAACATTAATGCCTTGAATTTAATGCGAGCAGCTACTGGTAGCCAGTGCAAATTGATGAACAGAGGTGTGACATGCGTTCTTTTCGGTTCATTAAAGATTAATCTTGCAGCGGCATTTTGGATTAATTGTAGAGGTTTGATAGAAGTGGCTGGAAGACCTGCCAAGAGAGCATTGCAATAGTCCAGCCTGGATAGAACAAGAGCTTGAACAAGGAGTTGTGTTGCATGTTCTGAAAAAAAGGGCCTGATCTTCCTAATGTAGTATAAAGCAAATCTGCAGGACCGGGCAGTTTTAGCTATGTGGTCTGAGAAATTCAGCTTATCATCAATCACAACTCCAAGGTTTCTAGCTGTTTTTGAAGGAGTTATGGTTGATGAGCCTAACTGGATGGTGAAATATTGATAAAGTGATGGGTTTGTTGAAACCACAAGCAGTTCTGTCTTAGCCAGGTTGAGTTGAAGGTGATGGTCCGTCATCCAACAAGAAATGTCTGTTAGACATGCTGAGATGCGAGCAGCTATCGTCGGATCATCAGGATGGAATGAGAGGTAGAGTTGAGTGTCATCAGCATAGCAGTGATATGAAAAGCCATGTTTCTGAATGACAGAACCTAGTGATGCCATGTAGACAGAGAAGAGAAGTGGTCCAAGTACTGAGCCCTGAGGCACCCCAGTAGCTAGATGTTGCGACTTGGACACCTCACCTCTCCAAGATACCTTGAAGGACCTATCTGAGAGGTAAGACTCAAACCACTGGCGTGCGGTTCCTGAGATGCCATTTTCCAATAGGGTTGACAGGAGAATCTGGTGGTTCACCGTATCAAAAGATTTATCAAAAAAGATTTATTTATTATCAAAAGATACACATTTATTGTCATAACCGTAAACGCGTAAACACACACAAATAGTAAGTTGTTGTTCTTGTATTTATGTTACTATAGCGGCAAATTAATTTGAAGTCTTGCACATTAAAAAAAAACAGCTTTCATGTTGCAAAATAGGGTGGATATCATTGTTGTTTGATAGTTGCTGTGATCTCGTGATTGACAGGTTGCTGGAAGGGGGGAGCGATTTCATCACATATTTAGAGAAGAGATGTTCTAAGTGGGAGAGGAAGTTATTTTGATTAAAGATTACAAGGACACATTCATTTTTATTTATTTATTTTTTTAATAATGATGAGCATGGATAAATCATTTATAGTAAACACTGCAATATTCCGTAAAATGTAAGAATTGTCAACTTTGACGTCATGGTTTATATATTTTTTGCTTTTACATAGCAGTTTGTGAGACTCTATGTCCCAAAGATGTCACCATTCTCAACAAACAAACACAATTCTCTCTCTATTATGCAAATACCACCTTCAAGAGCTGATGCTGAGAAACCAGAGAGAAAAGAAGATGTGGAGGATAAAAAATGATGTCTCATCAGAAAATTTGGGCAGAAATGCAGGTTGCATGCAAAGAGCTGTGCAGAGTGACAGTCAGTTTATAGAAAGAAGACAGTTGTGCATCAGAGTGTTATGTAACCGGGAATGTCAGGTAAAGTAACCTCATTTCATCTGCTCTCACATGAACTCCAGTTCTTCTGTTACACTGTAGGTGATCAAACAGATGAATATGATGTTTCTCTTGTTTGTTTAACTGAAAGTGATCACATGTATGTGAATGTCATACTTTACTAGAAAGAGCTTTCAGTAAGGTTAGGAATTAGGTCATTTCCTGTTTTATAATGTTGTTTAGAGCATTTGTATTTTCCTGAGGTTGAATATAGTGACTATTATAAACCAAGTAAATCAAATAAAAACATAAAACAGCCTGTAGCCTCTGGTATTAAACTTCAGCATGTTAAATTTTAATGTAACTCTGACCAAACATTTGTTCAAGCCTAGAGCTGTTTACTCCAGTGCAGACACAGTTTATTTCACAGCACTGCTGGGAAGCTGCTTTATCACTTTACCTGCTATATGCAATGCAATTCCATTTAACAAAGTGTGGTTTAGAATGTTAGTCGGAAATTCCTGCACGATGTGCTGGAACATTTTGATTCATAAATGCTGTGTCTATTTAAGTGTGTGCTTTTTTGCATTCATGTAAATTCCCGCTAGGTCAGACAGCTTCATGCATTTCTGAAGTAGCTACCAGTATTGGAGAGTAATTAGGTAGGAAGGCTACTAAGTAATTTTTTAGTAGTGTGTTAATAGTTTTAAGGAACTTTCCGAGGAGTAGCGGTGCAGCGTGACAAACTGAATAATAGCAAACTACTATAGTACACGCTGCCTACTTTTTTTTTTTTTTTAAATACTATGTTAAAATGCATTGTAGTATCAGTATTATACTTATACTATATAAATAGTATTATACTTGTCACGTGACCCCACTATTTTACATATCTACTTCAGTGCGTGGCACCCAACGTTTTGTCACTTGTATTGCACACACATTACAGCCAACCACTTTTCTAAACTGTCCACTTTCTTATATGTAGCAATGGAATCTAGTTTTATTTAGTGTAAAATTATCAGTTCAGTTTTAATGCTGTCAGGATTCTTTCAGTTTAAAATGTTAAATTATATAATCTAATATGCTGAAATGACATTTTTCTGAAAATTTACTCATCCTCAGGTCATCCAAGTTTGTTTCTTCATTGGAACAGATTTGGAGAAATTTAGCATTACAATCCTCTGCAGTGAATGGGTGCCGTCAGAATGAGAGTCCAAACAACTGATAAAAAACATCACAATAATCCACAAGTAATCCACATGACTCCAGTCCATCAATTAATGTCTTGTGAAGCAAAAACCTGCATGTTTTTAAGTAATAAATCCATCATTAAGGTGTTTCAACTTTAAGCCATCAAAATATGATTCCATAATAACGCTTCCTCCAGAAATTCCTTCTCCTGTTGTCCTCTCACATCAAAATCCACCAACATATTTGTTTAGAATTGTTTTGGACTGTTTTCACTTGTAAACAGTGCTTATTTGATCTGTGCATATTTCTCTCCTGAATTAAACTAGACAACTTTTTCACCGCAGAAAGCAATATTATGGATAGAGGGCTCATATTTTAGCTGAAAGCAACAATTTGAAGATTAAAACGTCTTAATGGATTTGTTTCTTACAAACACGCAGCTTTTCACTTCACAAAACATTAATTGATGGACTGGAGTGGTGTGGATTACTTGTGGATTATTGTGATGTTTTTATCAGCGGTTTGGACTCTCATTCTGACGGCACCCATTCACTGCAGAGGATCCATTGGTGAACAAGTGATATAATGCTACATTTCTCCAAATCTTTTCTGATGAAGAAACAAACTCATTTACATCTTGGATGGCCTGAGGGTGAGTCAGTATTCATTTTTGGATGAACTATTCCTTTAACAATTTAGATCTATGTAACTTTGTTACTATGTAACATTTTGACTAAATCAGATCTTCTTGAGATAAAGTGCTGTGTCATGTTTGCACTGTGAGGCCGTGTCAGGCTATACTATATCCCTCTCCTTGGCTGACTTGATTAAGCCATTAGGCTTTTGAAAAGCTGAGGCCTGTCAAGGCCAGTGTCCCATAGTTCTCTCATAAACGGCCACAAGGGCCCAAAGGAGCTGCTTGTCTCCTCTAAATGACATGTCTTTCTCATGTCCTCATTTAGTTTCATTGCATGAAGTCTGCTCATGGTAATGGCGCCCGAGAGTATCTGTCATATTTGCCTTCAAAGATCGGTGCAACAAGCGGGCCACAGCACTGACGTCAATCCTTCACGCAGAGATGTTCAGTTCCCTGTGCACACCAGATCTGAGTTTCACCCGGGCTCAAATCCATCTTTTCGAGCGAGATAAGCGTGCTCTGGCTTTGCCTGAATTCCCTGTTGTTTATGCATCTTTTGCCAAAGCATGTGACTACTACGCTTAATCTCAGAATATCTGGCAACACAACTCTCTCTGCATGGAGCATGAGGAAGAAGAGAACCAAATGCTAGCTCAGCTCTTCCTCTCTCTCCTTTACACATTAGTTGTAAGATAAGTGTTGGAGGTACTGTAACACACACACAGAATCTCCTTCTGCTCCCCACTCACCGTGTCCCCGTCATACTCTGTTGGCTGCGATAAAGAGCAGCCACACTCACGGCCGCCATCAGCTGCCTGCCAAAGTGTTTAATCTCTCTGCAATTTCCCACCACCCTGTTTTCCCGCTGATCCATCCTACGTGCTGTGAGTAGGGGATTCTAGGACACTTTAGGGGTTAGAAAAAAATGGCCGGAGAGAAAGAGGTGTGGGTGAATCTCATGAAGCCTGTCCAGAACATGACCGGTGATATTTCACCCCAAATCAAAAGAAATGGGGGGGAAAACACTGTTTTTAGTTTAAATAAAATAAAAACTATTATTTTAGGAACCATTAAGATTGTGTGGTTTGTGACATTGTGTTCAGGACAGTTAAGCACATTTTATCTGCTGTTCTCAGTAATGTAGTGCAAAAAATCTCATTGTTGTTTTACAAGCTTGCATTAGGGAATTTGAATTGACAGTCAAACATGTATATGTGTGTATTTATATATTTTTAAAATATTCATATTTATATATACAAAACGGGCTTCCATGACCCCGACATGTTTTAAAGGGGTCATATGATGCTTTTTTACGTTTTAGGGGGGCGTGGCAGAGTCTTAACTTTGATAAAGAATATCTCTTTGGTTTTGAGACTTTAGTCTTTGCAACTTCAGGGATCTTATCTATGCACAATCAGCTTGTAACACTCCAAAGAGAAAGGAAAACTTGAAATCGCATCATATGACCCCTTTAATGATATTCACCCTTATACCATGGCATCCGTCTTCCGGTGACTTTGCGTGACCTCTACCATCTTCTGCTTAGCAGCTCAGGAGGGTTTCCAGGTTGTGATTATTCTGACTTAGAAAACTGATTTTCTAATTATAGCTTGAGCAGTAAGCAGTGTTTTCATGGCAGATGTTCTGTACTGATTCAGTGCAGCCTCTGCGTCTCTGAATCACATAATCTACCCCTTAATTGAAGGAGAATGTTGTTTACATAAACACTCGAGCAGCGATGGCCGGTGCTGATGGTTAAAATACAGCTTCGGCATGAATACATTCTTCTAATCAGAGCAGAAGTCACGTGGCGAGGCGGCTGTGGTTATTATTGTTTGAAAGAAGGCTGGTGCTTTGTTTACATCTGGTGTTACAAAGACTGGAAGCTGGCCAGACCCTCCTCTACCCCTCACTGTCTTTCTGAGCTGTGAATAATAGATAAAGCCACGGCGATGATTGGCACCACATCTCAATCGCATGGAGGAATGAAAGAGTGCCGCTCCAGCTAGTTAATACGCACCTCGCATCACAGCGAGAGCGGGACCTCAGCGACGACTCACCATTCGGCCCTCATTTCCAATTCAAAAGTGGCCATTTTGCATTCACATTAACAACAGGAGCATCTAAATGGAGAAATGAAAAGTGTGTCTGACTACAGGTGCATAAACAGTCTGACTGAACAAATCACAAACTAACTGCATGATTTTCTCTTGTAGTGTCATTGATTTTTCACTGATCTATTGAATCTTTGATTCAGTGATCTACATCATCCGACAAAAATGGTTATTATTTGACAAAATGAATCACTTTCAATGAACCTAATTTATGTCAAAAGTTTTTTTTTATGTTTTTGAAAGAAGTCTCTTATGTTCACCAGTCACCAAGGCTAGATTTATTTGATCAAAAATAGTTGAAATAGTAAAATTATTACAAATCAATACAACTGTTTTCTATTTTAATATATTTTAAAATGGCAAAATATATATTGACGGCAAAGCTGAATCAGCAGCCATTACTCCAGTCTTCAGTGTCACATGGTCCTTCAGAATCATTCTAATATTCTGATTTTGTGTTCAATTGTTATCAATTATTATTGGTACTCAATTATTAATTGTATTTTTATCAATGTTGAAAATGTTTTTTGCTGCATGGTTTTTATGGATTCCACAAAAATTGTGTTTTCAACATTGGTAATAATGAGAATTGTGTATTTCATTTAATTTCATTTAATTTCATAAATGCAGCCATAGTCAGCATGAGAGACTTCTTTCAAAAACATTTTTAAAAATCTTAATTATTCCAAACTTTTGACCGGTAATGTGTTTTATGTCAAAAGTTTTTTTTTATGTTTTTGAAAGAAGTCTCTTATGTTCACCAGTCACCAAGGCTAGATTTATTTGATCAAAAATAGTTGAAATAGTAAAATTATTACAAATCAATACAACTGTTTTCTATTTTAATATATTTTAAAATGGCAAAATATATATTGACGGCAAAGCTGAATCAGCAGCCATTACTCCAGTCTTCAGTGTCACATGGTCCTTCAGAATCATTCTAATATTCTGATTTTGTGTTCAATTGTTATCAATTATTATTGGTACTCAATTATTAATTGTATTTTTATCAATGTTGAAAATGTTTTTTTGCTGCATGGTTTTTATGGATTCCACAAAAATTGTGTTTTCAACATTGGTAATAATGAGAATTGTGTATTTCATTTAATTTCATTTAATTTCATAAATGCAGCCATAGTCAGCATGAGAGACTTCTTTCAAAAACATTTTTAAAAATCTTAATTATTCCAAACTTTTGACCGGTAATGTGTGTGCGTGCATGCGTGTGCGTGTGCATGTGTCTATATATTGGATGCAAAGCTAATAATACAATAAAAATAAAGCATCAATACACAAGTTTTAGCTAAAATTGTATTGTTTAAAAATAGTACTTTTAGTTGGATTAAAGTATTTTGCATGAAATATTGGTTACACTTTATTTTAAGGTGTCCTTGTTACAGTGTAATTATACATATATAATACAAGTACTGAGTAATATTAATTAACTACATGTACTTATTATATGGTTAGAGTTAGGATTCGGGTTTGGCTTAGGGTTACTTGCATGTAATTATGCATAATTGTTATTATAATAGTAAGTACATGTAACATGTGTAACACGGGACACCTTAAAATAAAGTGTTACCGAAATATTTATAGTCAACATCCCTCTCACTTTTTAATTGTAAAGTTAATCGCTGTACATTCAGGGATTGCCTACTGTTTGAGGTGACTGTTTTGGTGGATGAGTATTCTGTGTTTTTGAGCTGGTTGAGTTGGACTTTCGTGTAAAGTCTGGCCGCCTGGCTTCAGTTTTCTGGTTGACTTACTGCTGTGTGTTGTCTAACTAACTAGTCCTTGTTTTTGTTGGGCTTTCTTAACCGTGTAATCTTGCCGGCTGGTGTTTGTCTTCTGGCTGATTGCACATATTATGTAATGGTGAGCTGGTTTGAGAGAGAGAGACAGAGAGAGGGAGGGAACCGCACCTGGGGTCTGCCATCAGCACGCAGTCAGAGAGGTGCTGGAGGCTCCTTTGTGAGCTGTTTATTTAGACAGGTGTCTAAATGACATGCCCACACACACGCCTCTGTAGGAAGATAGAATAATTTCATGTTTGTCTATAGACAAGTTTTTTTTCAACTGATTATAAAGCAGTATATAATACGTAATCATTTTTGACATGTGGGATCAATATCTCGCTCATAATGCTTTTTCCTTAACTTTTATGTAAGCAGTAGCCATATGTTTATGAAATTATCACATTGAGCGTTGGTGCTTATGCAGGAAACATAGCTTTAAATCTACAATTAAATTGCAGTAACATGTTTCTGAATTATAAATAATAATTTATTTAAAATATTAGAAAATGTTGTTTATGTATGTATATACAGTATATATATAAAGAGAGAGAGAGAGAGTTTTACAAATATTTTTTGTCATATTATTTCTATTTTTGATTTATTACCAGTAGGTGGCGCAGTTTTGAAGCTTTATAGGGACCCCCTTTTTTATGGTCCTTAGGTCACCAGCCAAACTAGAATTTGAAAGCCCATCCAAACTTTCAGCACCCCTGCATTTTTACTGTTTATTTCTTTCCTTTTTTTTTCTTTTCAACAAATTTGTTACAGATACCAGTAAGTGTGTAGCACTCCCGTTGTACCACGTTTAAATCCATTCCACAGTTTTCTCAAAAAAGAATTCAGAAATGTGAAAAAGTCTGCAGATTCAATCTGACTCTTCATTACCTGGTTCTTTTACACATAACAGCACATGCTGTTTATCTGATTTCTCATGCTGGCAGCATTTCAGGATTGACCCCAAGATGATTGACAGGATTCCTGGGAATGTTGTTTTGCTCTTTCAGGCTTTTTGTCCCAATTATGAGTCGAAATGGAAGCTGAAGGTGATTGACTGTTAGATCAAACAATGAATTGATCTTGACTCCAGTCATCTGCCTTTCTTTCTTTAGGTTCACTACATGTTTTAAAGCAAATCACTTTAAAGATTAAAAATTTGCCTTGAGCGAAGGAATTCAACTTTTTCTTCATCTTGTTCAGTAGTTTTAATCCAAAATGACTCTCTTGAATAATGCAGCATTTTTACAATTCCAGATAAATTTGGCAATGTTTCAGAGTGTCCAGAAGGCAAATTTACTGTGCCATGTTGCCTTTTTCTGCTTAAGCTGCACAATGAAACCTCATGCATGTACTATATGCCCTTTCTGTCTGAATTACTTACACCATGTTATCACGTTCTTTTAATCATATGGTTTTTTGAAGAAATTTAGAGTACCATTTAATAATGAGTATATGCAATAATTTAGTGTCAACATATTAGTACCATAGTTTTACCATCTTATACCATCATCATACCATAAAAGCCCCGCAGTATGATTTTAAAGGTTGCAAATGTCACATATCTTATAAAATAATACAAGCTGTGAACAGAGATTTAGCAACAAAACTTGTGTATGATAAAAAAAACAGAAAGATAAAACAGAAGCCACCAGTGTTTCTTTAAAAAAACAAAACAAAAAGACATTTACAGTCTAATGACCCATAAGAAAAAATAGTTCAGTTTTGTTTTTTTGTTAGTTTTTTTTAATTATAAGAGTTACTGTATGTGTCACAAAGCTCAGTCACATATTGCACTCACCAAGAATCTGGGTTAAATTGTCACCCGTTGCCTCCATCTGTTGGCTTTTATGGATGCATGATGCCATAATAATAGACTGGCAAAGAAAAGTGCTTCTCATGAGGATCTAGTCATACACAAAATGTTTAGATGGAATCAATGAAGACAGGCCTTTAGCAGCACAAAAAGTTTACAAGTTTACAAACACTGCTCTGTGTGGTTTAAAGGCTCAGTTCTGCATGTCTTCTGTGCTGTTTCCTCTCAGACTAAAGAAGAAGTCCCAGTCGGTGGATATCGGCTCTCAAAGTTTTCCAGCGCGACTCATCCCGAGTCTGTCCTTAAACAGATCTTCACCACCTGTTGCCAAGACAACCACATCTGAGGTGCAAGAAAACAACACCACCAATTCCCAGCGCCGTGGTCCGCAGTGCAGCGATCTGAAACGAGGATACACAATAGGTATAAGCATCAGGCCTTCAGTATGGCAAGCTCTGTATGTGTGTGTGTGTGTTTCTCTATCTCATGAGTTTCAGTTGAGCTTTATCTCTTTGTATGTGCATGTAGATGTTCACTTTGTAGGAGTGCTTAGAAAGTTCTGACACCCTCCTTTCTGCCTCCTCTCGTTCTCTTCTTGTTCTCTCCTCTTTCACCTCATTCTTTTTCAGTCTCACTTTGTCCTCTTCCTCTTCTAATACTCTAATGTCAACTCTCATCTCTTTCTCTCCTTGTTCTCATCTCTGTATCCTCACTTTTCCTCTCCATCTCATATTTGTCTCCCCCTTTTCACCTTTTTCTCCTTGATCTCACATCATGCATGTCTCCATTCTCATGTATCTCCTCTCATTCTTCACTCTCTTCTTTCTCTCATCTCAGTCGGTTCCTTTTCTCTCCTGCCTCCTCGTTAGCCAGCGAAGGATCGAACGCAACTGTTTTGAACGAGCGCACCGTTTTTTTAACAACCAAAAAGTTTTGTTGTCTGTTGCGGAAGTACAGACGTTCCTCTCATTGATAGCAGAGGAGCGGATCCAGCGAGAGCTTGATGGGGCGACGCAGAATGAAAAAGTTTTTTTTAGGAGTCGTGGTAGTAGAGGCGGCGCAACTATAACGACATGTGAATAATCCCGCTCACACTAAAGCGGTACTGAACTGCTCAGCTTTCTCCTCTTTTTCGCCTAGATCTGACCTCTGTTACTCCTCTCTTTCTCCTCTTTTTCCCCTTTCTCTCCTTGCTCTCATATCTGTCTCTTCTCTTGTTCTTGTCTCCTCTTTGTCCTCTCTTCCTTATCTCTCTCTCTTTCTCCTCTGTTCTCCTAGATTTCAGTTCTTTGTCTCCTTTGTTTTTCCTGTCATTCCCGATCATCTTTTTTTGCTCTCACCCGTCTCATCTCTTTCTCCTCTCTCTCTCTCTGTGTGTGCTCTCATACTGTATGTCTCTTCTCTCGTTCCTGTCTCATCTATCTCATCTCTTTCTCCTCGTTTTCATCTAGATATCATCTCTTTTTGCTTTCATCAATCTCATCTCTTGTCTCCTTTTCTCATCTACAAAGTTTCTCTTTCTTGTTCCCCACTCTTACTCTCCTTGCTCTCATGTCTCTCTTCTCTTTCTTCTCTCATTCTCTTCTATCTATTTCTTCCCTGTCTCGTCTTTCTCATTTTCACCTCAATCTGTCCTGCTTTTCATATCTGTCTCCATTCTTTCTCTTGTCTCTTTTTGCTCTCATCGCCATCTCCTTTCTTTCTCTCCTTGCTCTGGGTGTTTCCTCTTTCTCCTCTATTTCTTGTTTCTCATCTCTTTCTTCTCTATCCGTTCTCTGTCTCCTCTTTCTTTTCTGTTTCCAACAAACTTATATTACCATACTTAGCTTTTCCTCAGTGTTTCTCCCAGTACACAGAGTAAATGCCTGATCTGTGGAATAAGTCCTATTGCTAGTGCGGGTCTGTGGGATCTGAAGGGATTATGAGGAGAGGTTAGAGGCTTTAGAGAGAGCAGGAGATGGCTTTCCTTTCATCTCAGCCCGTTTGATTGTGCTGGTGATTTGACGGCACCATTTAAGAGCCGACTAAAAGAAATGTTTCCCCAAATCAAGAGGGTCCTTCGGTGGCCCTCACAGAACACAGGTTAGCAAATAGACCTGCTTTGTGTTCGCTTCATTTACTCACTCTTGGGTAGCTGCTTTGTCAGATGTTAGTTAATAAAACAGATATAATTATATGGTTTTCTGATCTGTACAGCGCATGAATCCTACAAAACTATTAGTTGTGCTTGTATCTTTATTAGTATTTCTATATTTAATGGTAGGTATTTTAATAAATCTTTGTGGTTTTAAACGGGATTGTTCAACCAGAAATGAAAATTACCCCATAATTTACTCACCCTCAAGCCATTCTAGGTGTATATGACTTCTTTCATATCTTCTTTCAGATAAATGCAATCGGAGTTTGAAAAATGTCCTGGTTCTTCCAAGCTTTATAATGGCAGTGAATGGTGGTTGAGATTTTGAAGCTTAAAAAAGTGAATCCCTCCATCATAAAAAGTACTCCACACGGCTCCGGGGGGTTAATACAGGCCTTCCAAAGCGAAACGATATATGATGTAGAATATGGTCTTCAATCCTATCCAATGCCTAAACTTAACATCTACCTACTAACTATTAATAAACAGCAAATTACGAGTTTATTGAGGCAAAAATTAAAAAAAAAAACTCAATGTTAATAGCGAGAATTGGACCTTAAAATAAAGTGTGACCGTCATTTTAATAATAATTTTAATTATTTTATTTTACTTAAAGTTTAAGTTTTTTAAATATATTTTATTTTATTTCAACTTTATTTCAGTTCCCAAAAACAATTTTTAATACACATTTACAAGCAGATTGCTTTTTCTTTTCTAAGCATTTAGTCTT
>NW_015652278.1:455578-461762 GCF_001515625.1 Sinocyclocheilus rhinocerous | reverse complement strand
TTGAATCGAACTGTCCGAAAGAACCGGTTCGCGGAAAAGAACCGAACTTCCCATCACTATGGGGTTCCAAGCGAACCGTACCGTTACCAACACGTGACGTGTAAACTCTGCTGATCACGGATTGGCCGGAGAGAATCGTCACTACCTGCGTCACTGAACTTGCGACACAAACACAAAAGAACCGCTAGATTTAAATCAGCACAGCCAGCGAAGGATCGAACGCAACTGTTTTGAACGAGCGCACCGTTTTTTTAACAACCAAAAAGTTTTGTTGTCTGTTGCGGAAGTACAGACGTTCCTCTCATTGATAGCAGAGGAGCGGATCCAGCGAGAGCTTGATGGGGCGACGCAGAATGAAAAAGTTTTTTTTAGGAGTCGTGGTAGTAGAGGCGGCGCAACTATAACGACATGTGAATAATCCCGCTCACACTAAAGCGGTACTGAACTGCTCAGCTTTCTCCTCTTTTTCGCCTAGATCTGACCTCTGTTACTCCTCTCTTTCTCCTCTTTTTCCCCTTTCTCTCCTTGCTCTCATATCTGTCTCTTCTCTTGTTCTTGTCTCCTCTTTGTCCTCTCTTCCTTATCTCTCTCTCTTTCTCCTCTGTTCTCCTAGATTTCAGTTCTTTGTCTCCTTTGTTTTTCCTGTCATTCCCGATCATCTTTTTTTGCTCTCACCCGTCTCATCTCTTTCTCCTCTCTCTCTCTCTGTGTGTGCTCTCATACTGTATGTCTCTTCTCTCGTTCCTGTCTCATCTATCTCATCTCTTTCTCCTCGTTTTCATCTAGATATCATCTCTTTTTGCTTTCATCAATCTCATCTCTTGTCTCCTTTTCTCATCTACAAAGTTTCTCTTTCTTGTTCCCCACTCTTACTCTCCTTGCTCTCATGTCTCTCTTCTCTTTCTTCTCTCATTCTCTTCTATCTATTTCTTCCCTGTCTCGTCTTTCTCATTTTCACCTCAATCTGTCCTGCTTTTCATATCTGTCTCCATTCTTTCTCTTGTCTCTTTTTGCTCTCATCGCCATCTCCTTTCTTTCTCTCCTTGCTCTGGGTGTTTCCTCTTTCTCCTCTATTTCTTGTTTCTCATCTCTTTCTTCTCTATCCGTTCTCTGTCTCCTCTTTCTTTTCTGTTTCCAACAAACTTATATTACCATACTTAGCTTTTCCTCAGTGTTTCTCCCAGTACACAGAGTAAATGCCTGATCTGTGGAATAAGTCCTATTGCTAGTGCGGGTCTGTGGGATCTGAAGGGATTATGAGGAGAGGTTAGAGGCTTTAGAGAGAGCAGGAGATGGCTTTCCTTTCATCTCAGCCCGTTTGATTGTGCTGGTGATTTGACGGCACCATTTAAGAGCCGACTAAAAGAAATGTTTCCCCAAATCAAGAGGGTCCTTCGGTGGCCCTCACAGAACACAGGTTAGCAAATAGACCTGCTTTGTGTTCGCTTCATTTACTCACTCTTGGGTAGCTGCTTTGTCAGATGTTAGTTAATAAAACAGATATAATTATATGGTTTTCTGATCTGTACAGCGCATGAATCCTACAAAACTATTAGTTGTGCTTGTATCTTTATTAGTATTTCTATATTTAATGGTAGGTATTTTAATAAATCTTTGTGGTTTTAAACGGGATTGTTCAACCAGAAATGAAAATTACCCCATAATTTACTCACCCTCAAGCCATTCTAGGTGTATATGACTTCTTTCATATCTTCTTTCAGATAAATGCAATCGGAGTTTGAAAAATGTCCTGGTTCTTCCAAGCTTTATAATGGCAGTGAATGGTGGTTGAGATTTTGAAGCTTAAAAAAGTGAATCCCTCCATCATAAAAAGTACTCCACACGGCTCCGGGGGGTTAATACAGGCCTTCCAAAGCGAAACGATATATGATGTAGAATATGGTCTTCAATCCTATCCAATGCCTAAACTTAACATCTACCTACTAACTATTAATAAGCAGCAAATTAGGAGTTTATTGAGGCAAAAAAATTTTTTTAAAACTCAATGTTAATAGCGAGAATTGGACCTTAAAATAAAGTGTGACCGTCATTTTAATAATAATTTTAATTATTTTATTTTACTTAAAGTTTAAGTTTTTTAAATATATTTTATTTTATTTCAACTTTATTTCAGTTCCCAAAAACAATTTTTAATACACATTTACAAGCAGATTGCTTTTTCTTTTCTAAGCATTTAGTCTTGTAATTTTATCCTAGCGGCTGATAAAACAGGACAAATCCCGCTGAATTACATTGAAGAAAGGAAACAAATGGGTCTTGTATCAACCTAAAGAGGTTTATTTTGCTATAATGATCTGTTGACTGTACATTACGCCCTGCTGCTTAAATAAATGAACATGAAATATTTATTTTATTAGCGTTTCCCACTGGTTGCTCTTTAATGAATGTTATTGGTGATTTTGCTGTTCTCATTGTTTGACTTTCTCCTGTCTTTTAAAGGCCGTGCGGCCCGTGCCCTCAGGCAATCACTGCAAATCACAGCACAGTTTGCCTTCTCATAGTGCCTCTGATTGGTGGAGAGGACCACGGGAGAGAGAAGTGTTATTGATGGCCGCACGCTGAGCGTCTTTTCATCCTGTGCCATTAAAACCGCACCGCATATCCCGCTACATTTTAATAACCTGCCCTCATGTATCCCTCCAAATTATACTGTCATTTCCAGCTCGATGTGAGTGATGGTTAGAGTGTTTTAATGTTTTTAAATGAAAATGACCCTGACAGGCCATTCAGTCTCCTTAAATGAGAGTGGTTTTATAGCAGGCAAGTGTACATGCCGCAATAATTGCTTTTGGCTGGCTGCAAATGGGTCAGGGAGAGCGCGGTATAAATTCGTCCATGTGGACATAAGCCTGCAATAATGAAATAAGTGCAGATCTTGGGGTGATGTGGGAAATGCGCTTCAGGTAATCAGTGGAGAGGAGTCAGGTTCACAACGGTCCCATAGGGTCCTGTGTTGCCTTAATACCTAACTCACCTAATTCTTTTAACAAGATACTGGATAGTCTGTTATGTAAGCCTATATATTTATCCTGTAGTTCCTCAGAATGACACTATCTACCCCTTAGCCTTTGGTGCTGGTCATGGTGGTATTATGTAAAAAGTTAAATGGAGATCAGGGAGGAATTATATACATCATTGCACGTTTGTATATGGCAAGTGATTACCAAAAACAAAAATGTGCATAAAGCATACTGTTAACCAGAAGCCAAGTTTCAAAGTGGTCACATACACTACTATTCCAAATCTGGGGTCCGTAAGATTTTTTTGTATTATATTTTGAAAGAAATTAATACGATGGGGGAAATGCGCTTCAGGTAATCAGTGGAGAGGAGTCAGGTCCACAGCGGTCCCGTCGGGTCCTGTGTAGTTTTAATACCTAACTCACCTAATTCTTTTAACAAGATACTGGATAGTCTGTTATGTAAGCCTATATATTTATCCTGTAGTTCCTCAGAATGACACTATCTACCCCTTAGCCTTTGGTGCTGGTCATGGTGGTATTATGTAAAGAGTTAAATGGAAATCAGGGAGGAATTATATACATCATTGCACGTTTGTATATGGTTAAGTGATTACCAAAAACAAAAATGTGCATAAAGCATACTGTTAACCAGAAGCCAGTTTCAAAGTGGTCACATATACTACTATTCAAAATTTGGGGTCCGTAAGATTTTTTTGTATTATATTTTGAAAGAAATTAATACTTTTATTCATCAAGGATGCATTCAATTGATTAAAAGTGACTGTAAAGACATCTATGTTGTTACAAAATCTTTCTATTTCAAATAAATACTGTTTGAACTTTCTGTTCATCAAAGAATCCTGAAAAATGTATTATGGTTTCCACAAAAATGTGAAGCAGCACAACTATTTTGAACATTGATAATAAAAAGAAATGTTTCTTGAGCAGATCTGCATATTAGAATGATTTCTGAAGGATCATGTGACACTGAAGACTGGAGTAATGATGCTGAAAATTCAGCTTTACATCACAGGAATAAATTTAATTTAATAATATATTGAATTAGAAAACAGTTGTTTTAAATTGTAATGTTTCACAGTATTACTTTTTTTAATGTATCTTTAATCAAATGAATGCAGCCTTTGTGAGCATAAGAGATTTCAATAACGTTTTTAAAAAATCCCCACATTTGACCCCACACTTTTGAATGGTAGTGTATAGGCCTACTTTGCAGGATTCACTTGCGCTAAATAAATATTAATAAAAATGTGAAAAACTAATTAAATGATACTTGCTAATTTCCAGAAACTATAAGTAACTGCAACAAAAAATATATAAGTTTTTAAGTAAGAATTGCAAAAATAAAACTCTGACCTCACTGAGCGTCAAATTAAAGATGTCAAAAACAATTTAATATGCCATTCGAGGGGTTTACAGAGTTTTCCCTTTTGTTGTTAAACATCAAATGTTTGATTTTAGACACATGGATTTTATAAACCTCTCCTTTGAGCTTTTCTAAATTCCCTTCCCTTCAGTCAATGTTTTATGTTAACCTTCGGCTGTTAAATGTACATGTCTTCCTCCACATGTGAGCTAGCCTAACACACTGTCGCACTTAATACCTCTGTATTTCCGTTCTCATTAGGTGGCTGAGTATGATCTGCTGTCCATGTGTTAGGGTGAACTGTCAGACCGCACAAGACCGATCACACCGTTAATGGTTGTGGAAAGGCAGAATGTTTGTCCTGTTCCTCTGTCTCCTCTTTTCTCGGACACACTGCCTCATTATTCTGAAATGAATTCTGAAGGTGCTGACCTGTGGGGTCAGGAGAGATGCTGTAAGGGATGAAGATCTGTTTTACAGGGATACAACAGACGAGGGTGCAGCATGCTAACAAACAAATGTCATCCTGATGAAGAACGGTCAGGCTGGTGGGAACTCTGAGCTGGGCTTCTAATTACCAGTGACCAGACAGATATACTCGTCGTCTGCTGCCCTTACAGACCTCTTACAGTCGTCTACTGGGTATATATGCATTCACATATTCCAGAACTTGAAAAGAGCAGCAACACTGCAAATGTATTTAAAGGTTTTTTTTATGAATATAACTGAACTTCTTAAGAGATAATGATAGCCGATATTAAGACCTGAAAAGTGTATTCTTTATTTTTCACTTGTTTTAAGACTAAACACCTAATTTTTGTTATTATTATTCTGTTATTATAATTATTGTTATATATTTATATAGAGATAAATATATAAAGAATAATATAAATATGTGAACATACATTTATTAACACTTTATATTATTTATATGAATAAATTAATTTAATAATTTAATAATGAATAATTTAATCATTATTAATTTTAATATATTGAAAATATTTAAGAAATATAAATATAATATTGTAGATATATTAAAACTATATATTGGACCTGTTTATCAGGATTGGACCTGTTTTGTCATGTGTTTCAGTTCCTGTTTTGCCTTATTTGATCATGTTCCTGTCCTCGTTTAGTTTGATTATGTTCCATTGATGTCACCTGTGTTCCCCTATCATCCCCTGTATAAAAGTCCTAGTCTGTTCAGTTTGTGTTTGTCAGGTCTACTCGTTCTCTACGTGTGTTGGTTCAAGCTCCTATTGTGGATTATCTCCTGTGTTTCATGATTAAAGACTGTTAAACTTTTCCTCGTGACTCCAGTGTGTTCCCTCAACAGTGTAACGTGACACCTACATGCTATATTGAATAAATATTTTGCAGCAATTTCCCTCATTTTAAAGTCGAAAGCTGCGGGAATGAGTAATGCGATATATGTGCAATCCTGTGTCCAAATTCAGGACCTGATTAAACATAATTATATTATACAGAGAATTGTGAAATAGATTTCCATGACTTTACCAATACTTTCTGGCTTTATTTCTTTTTCCAAAACTTTTCCAGGCCTGAAAATTGCTTTTTTAAAATTCCATAACTTTTCCAGGTTTTTCATGACTGTACGAACCCTGAATGTGACGATCGGGTGCGGGTTGGGTGCGGTTATCTAAATCAGAGAAAAATATAGGTGCGGGTGGTTGAAGGGTGGATAATTTATTTGAAGCTGCGGATTCGGGTGACATTTTAGCTCATCCGCGCATCACTATTGCACACATTTACCACAGCCACGAGTTGTGATTAAACATACCTGTCGGCGTTGAGAT
>NW_015652278.1:450415-454529 GCF_001515625.1 Sinocyclocheilus rhinocerous | reverse complement strand
GTCTGGCAGCTCTGGCAGCCCCTCTGCTCGCCCTCAGCCCACCATCATTACAGTGCGAGCTCCGCGGGTCCCAGCGTCGCCAGCGTCACCTTGGCTGGAGAATCCCTCACCTCCAGCCTCGGCTCCTAGCTCCCTCGCCTCCACCGTCACCCGTCGATCCACCAGCTCCACTGGGCTCCCTCGTCCCTCCGGCTCCGCCTTGGTCAGGCGTCGACCTGCCATCGCCTCAGGACTCCGCTCCTCTGGCTGCACCTCGTCGCTCCGTCCCACCGGCTCCGTTGTGCTCCTTCCTCCCGCCAGCTCCACCTTGGTCCTCAGTCGCTCTGGCTCCGCCGCGGATCTCCGCCTCCGCCTTGGTCGCCAAGAGCCCTAGGCTCCACCCTGGCCCCCCAGATCCTCGGCATCCCTCTGGTTCGTTGGCTCTCCATCTCCGCCTCGAGCTCCTCCACCACCTGCTCCGCCGCCGTTGGTCGGCCCCCTGGAGTCGGCGGCCATTCCTCCTCCATGGCTCCTCCCTCCGTCGGCTCCACCGTGGGTCGCCATCATGGCTGTGGCCTGGGTCCTGCTTGGCTCCTCCTGCTCCGGGCCCCTCCTGTCTCCTCCCTGGCTCCTCCCTCCTTCGTCGCCTCCCTGGTCTCTGTCTGTCGGCTCCCTCCCGGGTGTCCGTCCTCCTCCTGAGCCTCCTCCTTTAGTTCCCACCCATTCCCCCCCTCTGTAGTTCTACGGTGCGAGGACGCACCTTCCGGAAGGGGGCGAAATGTCAGGATTGAACCTGTTTTGTCATGTGTTTCAGTTCCTGTTTTGCCTTATTTGGTCATGTTCCTGTCCTCGTTTAGTTTGATTATGTTCCATTGATGTCACCTGTGTTCCCCTATCATCCCCTGTATAAAAGTCCTAGTCTGTTCAGTTTGTGTTTGTCAGGTCTACTCGTTCTGTACATGTGTTGGCTCAAGCTCCTATTGTGGATTATCTCCTGTGTTTCGTGATTAAAGCCTGTTAAACGTTTCCTGGTGACTCCAGCGTGTTCCCTCAACAGTGTGACGTGACAATATATAACATGTAAAATGTTAAAAACATTGTGATTGTTAATTTTATGCAAATATTTTTTTTCAAATAAAGGAATTTCTTTCTCTTTTTTATATTTAATATTTAATCATTCATAGGTGCATGGAATGAAAGTACAATATAAACTAGACAATAAAACACATAAATACCACACACTACTTGGATTATAGCAAAAAATAAATTAATGAATAGCAAAATTTCAGTCAATCTATCTTCCTCAGATCGATTTTTTTTAAATCTAGTAAATATTTAAAAAATTAAATAGAAATACAAATATTGTTTTTATAATGGTTTATAAATTATATTTTTATTATATTTTAGCTTTGAGCCTAATCTCTCTGGTCATTCCCTGTCCTGTTTTTCCTTTTACCAATCTGTCTTCTGTCTCCGAGCTTATTTAAAAATCCAATTCTTCTTCCTGTCGACTTGACCCAGCTCCTACTTCTCTCTTGAAATGGTGTCATTCGGTCATTTCTGCACCTATCTCTCATTTCATAAATGCTTCTCTTGTCACTGCTTCTTTTCCTCAGTCACTTAAAATCGCTGCAGTTACCCCAGTTCTCAAGTAACCCAATCTCGATCCTACAGTTTTATCCAATTGTCGTCCCATTTTAAACTTACCATTTATTGCTAAATTATTGGAGAGTACTATAGCTTCCCAGCTTCAGTCTTTCCTAGTGGCAAATAATTTCTTTGATCCATTTCAGTCCGGCTTCCGTCCACAACATAGTACTGAAACTGCCCTTGTAAAGGTAGTGAACGATTTATTACTTTCTTGCGATACTGGCTCTCTGTCTTTACTTCTGTTACTTGACCTCAGCTCTGCCTTCGATACCATCTCTCATGATTTGCTTATCTCTCGTCTTTCGGCTGTGGGTATATCTGGTACTGCTCTTTCCTGGCTCTCTTCATACCTATGTGACAGACAGTTTTACATTTCTGCTCGGGATTTTAGATCCCCTACTTCCCCCCCTGAAACAAGGAATCCCCCCAGGGTTCCGTTCTTGGACCTTTGTTGTTTATTATTTATATTTTACCATTGGGTCAGATATTACAGCGTCATGGCTTTAGCTATAATTTTTAAGCTGATGACATTCAAATTTACACGTCATGCAGGCCTTCCCTATCCACCCAAATTGACAAAATTTCTGTTTGCGTGCAGGATATAAAAACACAAATTTTCTGAAACTTAATATGGATAAAACTGAGATCATCAAAAATTTCTGTTTGCGTGCAGGATATAAAAACACAAATTTTCTGAAACTTAATATGGATAAATCTGAGATCATCATTATTGGTACCCCATAACTTACCACCAAAGTTCCCGCTGACTTTACTTGCAATATCACTGGCACTCTAATTGTTCCATATAGTATCGTTAGAAACCTCTGTGTTATGTTTGACTCCTCTCTTTCATTTCAGTCTCATATTAACTCTCTCTCTAAATCAGCATTCTTTTACACGTCGAATTGTCCAGCTCCGTCCTTTCATTAGTGCCAACGATACAGAAACTCTCATTCATGCTTTTGTTTTATCTCGTCTCTATTACTGTAATGCCCTTTTCATTGGCTTACCAGCTACCTCTATTGCTAAATTACAGTATATTCAAAACTCAACTGCTCGTAATTCTCACTTGTGCTAAGCGTTCGGCCCACATCACCCCTATTCTAGCTGATCTGCATTGGCTACCAGCGGCCTATCGTATTAAGTTTAAAATTCTCCTGCTTACTTTTAAAGCTTTGTTTGGTCTGGCTCCTTACTATCTTCGCAATCTGCTCCTTCTCTATTCTCCACCTCGTTCATTGCGGTCCTCTGATTCTCGCCTTCTCACTGTCCCCCGGTATCGCCTCTCTTCCATGGGGGGCAGATCATTCAGTGTTGTTACCTCTAAATTATGGAACTCTCTTCCCAGATCACTCTGTCTTGCCAATAGCCTGTCAGAATTCAAATCGCTGCTCAAAACTCACTTGTTTTCAGAACGTTATCTTTCTTAAATTAACTTCTGTTTATTCTGTCTTATATTGTCTTATCTATATATTACTCTCTGGATGTCTGATGTTCTCTTTACTTTCTGTATTATTGTTTGATGTTATCCTCACATTTCTGATGTTTATTGTAAAGTGTCCTTGAGCTCTGGAAAGGCGCTATATAAATAAAACGTATTATTATTATTATTATATTGTATAGATGTATATAAATAATTGTTTTAATATATTCAATATATTTTATATTTATATATTTTATATTAATAATCATATATTTATTTATTTTAATATCTTTGTCTATCCGGCATCTTATACTCGTTGTATTATAGCATGAAAAAAAAATCTATATATCATGTTTGTTTGCAAACAGCAGTGTCCAGCTATTACCCATGTTATTTACACACTGAATTAGATTGGTTTGGGAGTTTGATAGAATGATGGCAGTGCAGACACAGTTACTGTAACAAGCCTGTGGCCTCCACCTGCACGCACCATCAGCGCCCGACCTGCTGACTCCAATTCAATTAGCAGCAATTCAATAGATTGAGCAAGTGTCGAGCTCAAGCGTGGCTACTGCTGGCTTCTCTCAGGCTGCAAAAGGAGCCGCATATATTATCCAGGAGAAAACGTCTATTACATTTACTCCCCTGTGCTATAAAATGCAGAAGGCCACTATGGCAGGCCTATTTAGAGTTTATGACTGGTCTGTTGGGCCTAGGGGAGAACTTGACAGTTTCTAGCACTCCGTTTTGTATAGTGGTAATGTTTATTTGCTCAGATTGATGCTGTCTCGCATGTACCTGATCTCCAGCAGTGCCTGTGCATCCTTCTGTTTATATAGCCACAGCAAATGAAGACACTACTTCCAAGCAGAAAAATAACCCTACATCTGTAGCAGACAGGATTGACAGACACCCCCGGAGGCATCTATTATCGACAAGCCTGTGACCGTTAAACAGCAGAATTATGTGAGCCATGTCACATTCTGATCAATCACGTCCCGGTCAGGCAGTGGCGGTTCTACATTGAATTACACCCTGGGCGAGACCCCCTTCGAGCGCGCC
>NW_015652278.1:447267-450405 GCF_001515625.1 Sinocyclocheilus rhinocerous | reverse complement strand
AATTTGCCAATTCCCCACACAGTGAAATGATAGATAATAGAAAACCGCTTCGCGGCGGCGGCGCAGAGGATTTTTATTTATTTATTTTTTTAAACTGCTCGTGCCGCCCCCCATGTATCATGAAAAAATGCCGCCCCGGGCTGCTGCCCGGTTCGCCCGTGCCAAAAACCGCTACTGCGGTCAGGTCAGTTTTATCTGTGGTGCGATGGCACTGGATGTCATTACTAACTCCGCCCTAGTTCAAGTTGACCTTTGTGTTTCAACCGACTGACCTAGTAATCATAGTTAATGCTATGGCCTGGGCTTCTGCACCATGCAGAGATCAGACATGAAAAGTGGGATCCCTTGCTGAAAAGGTCAGGTGTGATGGTGGATGATCTAAGGTGACTCCTGCATCTAATGTCAGGCTGTTTAAGGCTGTGAGTAATATTAAGGGTTATTTACTACTTAATGTAGTCAGTATCCAGGGTGCACAGGTTTTTTTTTTTATCAGTCCACTGTGAAACAAAAACAAGCTGATCTGGTGTTGTTTTTGTGCTCTATTCACTTTTATGCAAATCAGATAATGGCATAAAATGCTCACAAAATTGGGGCTTTTAGCATCCCTTTTAAATACATTTTAATTTACCACCTGCTTTAATTTCACCAGACAAATAGTGCTGACGTTTGTCAGTCCGGCACATTACAAAAAACCTCATGTTTATATTGAAAATAATAGCACTTATATACAGCAGTTATATAGCTATTCCAGCGCATTTAGCACCAGCATAAGATGGATTATGAGTGGTTTGTGAAAAATACTTTTTGCGCTAAATACTCCATGCTAATGTACCACAAGTATTTAGTGAATTTGCCCTTAGAATGTTGTTTGAGGCTAATTTAGTGTGTAAAAATTATATCTGTGGGTAGATTTGTATATTCAGCTTAGTTTTACGAGTTATGTCTCATAACATCTTTTTATGAAAACAAAAAAATCATAAAATATATATATATATTTTTTTTTAATGAGCAGAAATTCAGATTTTTTAAATTACACAGATTTTTCAAATGCTGCTACGCGATTTTTTGAATTAATAATAATAATTCTAATAATATTTTTATTTATATAGCACATTTCCAAAGAACAAGGACACTTTACAGTCAGTCAAATATAACTTTATGCTTAACTTTATTTTCCTTTCATGAACTTCAGATTTATTTCAGAATTTTGTATGTCCCTAAATGACATGTAAAAAATGAAAAAGAACTATACAGCTGCACCAACACATTATGATTTCCATCAGTCTATAATTGCTCTGAGGTAAGGTATCAAGGAGGATGTTATATATTACAGGAAATTAGCATGCAAACATGGCTGGTGCAAGATATGTCACATGAGACCAGCACAGGCAATGTGAAAACACCCAAAATCGAACAGAAAACCATAAGCCGTGCGTGTGATTATAGGTCAAAAATGGTGTTGAAAATAGAATTATCGCAATATAAAAAAAAAACAATACAATGTCCTTTTTGGTAATGCATATAAATTGAAATATATTTGTTGTGTCTATGAGTAGTCAGTATTCATTAACTGCTTCTAAGAGACTGCGTGAGAAAGAAACAGCATCTCAGTTAAAGGTTAATTGTTTGCTTTAACCTTCCCTTTACAGCAGATTTGCAGTGGCAGTTATTTCAGACACAGAATATCACCCATTTGTCAGGGTTCTTGTTATTTTCATGCCACAATGTTACTGGCATCTCTTCCACACATTTCCCCGACTGGAACCAAAAGATCTGTTCTTTGACTTGGTCTGTGGGCAGTGAGATCTGAAATATATGTGAAATGACAGAGCAGACTGAATTACAAAGTGGAAACAAAAGGCTGACATGTGGTCGATTAATATGGTCAATAACTGACACAGACAGCAGAATTATACAGCGATGTCCCTTCAATGCCATGGGGAGGAAGATATGAGCTACATCACAGTTTGGGTGAAAAGAAAGGTTAAGTCAAGCATTGATGCAACAGAGTGAAACTGATTGTAAATCAACATCCTAACAGCTAAGACACGTTTTATGTACGTGTTAGTGGGATATTTGCATTAGCTGTTCAAACAGAGGAGAAAGATCTAGAGAAAGTCTGTCATAATGCTTTTTTAGATCACTGTTTAAAAATTTGGGGTCAGTACAATATTTTTTCAAAAAAATAAATTAATACATTTATTCAGAAAGGACACATTCAGAACTTTCTATTCATCAAAAAATCCTAAAATAAAAATGTATTATGGTTTCCACCAAAATATTAAGCAGCACAACTGATTTCAACATTGATAATATTAAGAAATGTTTCCTGAGCAGCAAATCAACATATTAGAATGATTTCTGAAGGATCATGTGACACTGAAGATTGGAGTAATGGCTGATGAAAATTAAGCTTTTCCATCTTGGGAATGAATTATATTTTAAAATATATTACAATAGAATACAGTGGAGTAATAATATTACACAATATTACTGTTTTTACTGTATTTGTGGTCAAATAAATGCAGCCTTGGTGAGCATAAGAGACTTCTTTGAGAAACATTAAAAAAAAAAAAATCTTACCAACCCCAAACAAAAGTGTGTAAAATTCTATATAAGGACTTTGTGAATAGTTGTGTTGAACTAGTTCACTCAAATGAATCATCCTAATGAACTGAATCACTAAAATGAATCAAACTTTCCCAACGCTTTCCGTCTTCATTTCTTCAGTTTGTTTGACTGTAAAGCTACATGTGCAGCATAGTGTTATCAAAATACCAATGAAACATTTTGACACATGCTGACAAAAGTAGGTTTGTTATTTTGAAAAGTTGCTAGGTTTCGAAAACGCCTCATCTATTATAATGCTGCTGAAATGCTCAGGAACAGAGTTAAAAAATAAATTGCAACCACTGTTTCCTGACATCATCTGCTTTCAGAAGCCCAAACAAAGACGTTTGGGCACGAAGGTGGAAAAAAACAGCGTTTCAGGCAGTCGCACACCAGACGAGAAGCGCAGCATCGCGCCACGTCTTTAAAATTCAAATACATTATTTTCTATGAGTGTAGGCACACTCATAGAAAATATGAGAACGGCGCCATTCAGCGTCTGTCCGCGGCGCCCAGCTACGTCGTGTT
>NW_015652278.1:434806-447187 GCF_001515625.1 Sinocyclocheilus rhinocerous | reverse complement strand
GTTTTCTCTGATGCACTAACTCTGCAGCAGCACTTCTTCTTCGTTGTCTCGTCTGATGCACTCACTCAACCAAGCGGTCTAACCACAACCTCGCCCCTCCCCACCCCCCATCCATTCGAATTTCTGTAGGCGGGAATTATTTGTAATGAAATTCTAATGAGCCGCTTTGTGATGTCACAAAGCCCGGAAAACAAACGCTGTAGTCCAAACGAGCCGTTCGTTGTAGTTCTTGAAAAGGGATTTTTAAAAAACTAAATATCTCCCTTTGGAGTGGACTTTGAGATTTGTAACTTTCTAGATCTTTTTTATGCCCAAACATACACACTACACACTGACTAAAATTTAAAAAGTGAAAAAGCATAATCGGACCCCTTTAAGTTAATAGCATCATGGTACTTTTGGTTAGTTCCTCCCCTGCTCTCACTTCTCTCTACATCTAACTAGACTGGCAGTCACAGTACTTCTCCAGATGAAGGCCCAAAGATTCATGGATTAGGCCGTGGGGTGGAATGAAAACGCAAAAATGAAAGTTTGCTTTCCTGGAGGTGCTTCTGCATCCAGGGCTGAATTTACTGCTGCATTCCCCTCGGAAGGATTGGTGCTGCTGGATTTATAACCCGTGCTGTATAATCGTGCCTCTCTCTCTCTCAGCAGGGCCTCCTCCTCTTGATTTGAGCAATTTATCTATCAGGGTCTGAGTTCTGCCTCTGTCCCTCTTCTGATCTCAGCTCATGTGCAGTAAGCTGGCCAGGGATGGATTTTATCGGTCATTATTGATTAAGCAGATTTTAAATGAGGAGTAAGCAGTTTTCCCTCCCGTTGTTCTGCCATCCAATCGATTGAACCCCTCGCTGTGAAATATAAAATCTGCCAGTCCTCATAACGGCTGATATTTGTTTTAGTTTCCTTGTGCATTTACTGTAAATGGTCACGTCAGACAGATTTCTGCACCTGTGTATGTTACCTGTGTGCATGTTACAGTACTTTCTTGGACTGAATCTTGAATTACTAGATTATTGTTTTCTTCACCTTTCTATCTTTTTTTCCCCAAAAGAGCTTAAATCAAACTTGAACTCAACTCTACACTGTAAAAAATGACAGTGAATTTAACGGATTTGATCAGTTTTGAGGTTAATCTATGTTAACATTTTTTGCCATTGGATAATGGTGATCTGTGAATTTATTTTATGCATGTGAACATTATTTTAAATTTGTGTGGTAGCAAAATATTGTTTTATTTTGAGGTGAAAAGTAAAGTTAGACCCTTGGATTAGGATGCTGTTAGAATTGGAACAGAAGCCCTTTTGTTGCTGTTGTTTTTATTATGTTTTTTATATGTTTTTCAGGCTAATATTAGGTTAGTTAAAAATATAGACCCAATTATACACATTATATTTTATAATATATAAATATAATGTGTAATTCATTTAATTATATTATTGTAATTCAGATGTGTTTCCATGACTGAGCTTCTGTTATTTGATTTGTTTAACATTTATTTATTTACTTGCTATTTTCATTATTTATTCATTCATTTGTTTTTCATTATTTCTTTACAATTTTTAATTTATTTTATATACAAGTAAATGGCAAAGTCAAATTAAAATATTTAAAAAAATTTAAATAGAATATTTGACTTTTGCTTTACTTAAAAAATAATTATCAAAATTATATCAGAGATAAGTTTTCATCATCTTACCTAGTATTAGAAGAAAATTCCCTCCTTTCATGATTTTCAATTTGTTATAAGAACTAAATTAGAAAATGTTTCCATTTATTTCCAGTCTGTGTGCATTGAATTTATTTAATACACGAGTTTCACAATTTGAGTTGAATTACTGAAATAAATGAACTTTTCCACGACATTCTAATTTATTGAGATGCACCTGTATATTGGATGATGCATCTGTACATGCTGAATCTCTAAATATGTTACAATTTAGCGCTAAATGCTAAATCAAATGTTATATTTAAAAAAACAACCTTTTCCATAATATGAGCCATTTAAAGCAGTGGAAGATCTTCTAGACCAAATCAGCTGAAGAGTCAGTCATCATATGGTGTCTTTCCTCTCCTGCTTTGCCTGTGAAATCTGAGATCTCCTCATCATCTTCAGATGTTTCTCTTCTCGCAGTGCCAATCACACTGGCACATCTTACTTTGTGATTGTGGCCTCATTGTCTTGATTACCCTCTGCCACCCTGAGCCTCTCACCGCCAGCATCCACCTCCATCCTCTCAATCACAGGCACTGGCCCGTTTCTTTTCTCTTCATCAGCACAGGAATGAAAGGAGACAGGCGTTAGGCCATTATAATACATGCGTCAGCGCTTAACATAATAATGAAAAATATGAGCATGTCCTTCTGAAAGGGAAAGCAATTAATTTCCCCTGTTCAGGAGAAGATATTGACACAGCGGTTAGCTTAAGATTGAACGTGTTTTGTTTACATCAGCCTGATCTCTGTGTTGCTCTCACGGCATGCTGGGTTATTACTTGACCACCCAACAGACAACAGAGTGAAGCTCAGGCTTTATTGTTTTAATAAATTGGCCAGATAAAGATGCTAGTGCTGATGGTCTGATGGTCAGGTAAGGATGCATGTGCATTTCTCTCTTCTTTTCTGCTCAGCTGTTTCAGCTCACAATTTCAAAGATGATGATTTCAGATATAGTTTTAAATAGATTTGAAAATATACACAATCTATTGCAAATATAGATTTTTTTTTGTTTACTTTCAGTAAGCTTTTACTTCCTTATATTTATATTTCCTTATATTTTAATTAAAATATTACATTTTCAGTATTTGTTCAAAATATATATTTTAAATATATTTCAGAATATAACAAAAATTGCCAAAACTGTTGCAAATATAGATTTTAAAATACATTTACATAACAATAAATTCAATACGTTTTAGTTATTTATATTTCCTTATATTTTTGGACTTTTAAATAGATTTGAAAATATACACAATCTATTGCAAATATAGATTTTTTTTTGTTTACTTTCAGTAAGCTTTTACTTCCTTATATTTATATTTCCTTATATTTTAATTAAAATATTACATTTTCAGTATTTGTCCAAAGTATATATTTTCAATATATTTCAAAATATAACAAAAATGGTCAAAACCATGTTGCAAATATACATTTTAAAATATATTACATAAATATGCTTTCGATAAGTTTGTTACTTATCGCTTTAGGTATTTTCAATTTTGTTCAAAATATATATTTTAAATATATTTCAGAATATAACAAAAATTGCCAAAACTGTTGCAAATATAGATTTTAAAATACATTTACATAACAATAAATTCAATACGTTTTAGTTATTTATATTTCCTTATATTTTTGGACTTTTTTTTTTATCTTTTCAGTATTGTTCAAAATATATTTTAAAATATTCAAAAATTATGTTAAAATTATAGATTTTAAAATACATTTTGTAAATATATATTCAATAAGTTAGAGTTACTTATGTTTTCTCATATGTTTTCTGACATTTATGTATTTTTAATATTGTCCAAAGTACATTTTTACAAATATTTTATATTTTTAGGAATACATATTTAGAATAGAATAGAATAAATATAATATATATTTCAGCATTTAAGATCAGGTTTAAATTAAATATATTTTCAGTTTGAAGAAGAAAAAAAACATTAAGTTTACTTTCAAATATATTTTGGACAAAAATGTATGATTTTTTGTTGTATGGGTACTGCCATTGACATGAATTGGAATGCTAATGGTTAGCTTTCTCCGGGTATTATAGACCTCCTTTGACCCAGCCAAATTTTCAGCCAATTAGTTTTGAGCTAGCTAGTGCGACACCACCTTAAAGGGATAGTTCACCCAAAAATGAAAAATTGATGTTTATCTGCTTGCCACCAGGGCATCCAAGATGTAGGTGACTTTGTTTCTTCAGTAGAACGCAAACAGAGATTTTTAAGTCAAACCGTTGCAGTCTGTCAGTCCTATAATGTCAGTGGATGGGAATCACGGCTTTGAGAATCATAAAACCTACACAAACAAAACCAAATTAAACCCTGCGGCTCGTGATAATACATTGATGTGAAAAGGCACAAAACGATCGGTCTGTGCAAGAAACTGGACAGTATTTATATAGTTTTTTACCTCTGGTTTTCACCGCAATGTCTGAACTGTCCTGAGCACGTTCGCGTCTTCTTCTTCAGCCTGCGTGTGAGGCGTCTTCTTCTTTTTGCATTACGGCGGATCGCAGACTTATAAGTGCATTACCTATCTCTCAAACGGACCATTGACACTCCCAATTGAGATTGTAGAAAGAGTGTCAGTGGTCCATTTGAGAGATAGGTGGCGGTAATGTACTTATAAGTCTGCGATCCGCCGTAAAGCAAGAAGAAGAAAAAGACGCCTCACGCACAGGCTGAAGAGGAAGATGCGAATGCGCTCAGGGCAGTTCAGACATTGCTGTGAAAATCAGAGGTAAAAAACTATATAAATACTGTTCAGTTTCTTGCACAGACCGATCGTTTTGTGTCTTTACACATCAATGTATCATCACGAGCCGCAGGGTTTAATTTGGTTTTGTTTGTGTATGTTTTTGTTTTACTCTCAAAGCCGTGATTCCCATTCACTTCCATTATAGGACTGATAGACTGCAACGGTTTGTCTTAAAAATCTCCGTTTGTGTTCTACTGAAGAAACAAAGTCACCTACATCTTCGATGCCCTGGGGGTAGGCAGATAAACATCAAATTTTCATTTTTGGGTGAACTATCCCTTTAATTGAGAATTGCAGGGCTTCCTAATCTTTAAACCTTCTGTCTGTGGAGGCTGCAGTCCTCTAGTGGTGGAACACTAAATCAGACCCCATGCAGTGCGCAGTTGGGCTGTGATGTGGATCAGATCAGTGCAGTCGTGTGTTATTACAGTAGTAAAGGACTCAGAGTTGCTGTATATTTTCAGAAAGAGCAAGAAACCATTTCAAGAGACAATTTTCAAATCAAGATTTCATGCATATTACCAGGCTAACTGCATATTCTGATTCCAGGTTGATGAGCGAAGAACCCAACTTTTCAGAATCGCAATGCTTTTCCCAGCGGGTCGGCTGTTTGTTCAGGTGTCCCGCAATTCTAAACCCTCCTGTGGATTCTGAAGCGAAATCCTTTGTGCTATGTAACCAGGACAGATATGACATAATCATATCAACATCAGAAAAAAAAAAACTGAGCGGGATTGAAAAAATCCTGATGCTAAAATGAACACAATTCAGTTTGACGAGAAGCTTATCTGCTAAAAATAGCTTTGTCTTCCTGATGCGATTTTCTTTCTTTGTACAGGGATTTTTCCTCCACAAACGCCGTCAGGAAATACCTGGCGTTAAAGCTGCTTGCCACCCCCTCCTGTACGGGACTGTATGTGTGACTGACAGTGACTAGAGAGTCTAGTAGTGAATGATTTGCTGTCATGATGAGGTTCTCAACCTTGGTTGTGTGATTTTAAATCACGTATTGTGTTGCAGGACAACTGGTGAGCGAATTTAGATGGATTTAGTGATGATCACTTTTGAGTAATGATGCAAGCTAATCACTGTGCAGTGAACTGATTTATTAAAATGATGAACGAACTGATTCAAGAAAATCAGACTCTATCAGCATTTTTGCTTCTTTTGATAGACTAAGGTGATATGTAAAATATTTATAATATACACTACAGTGTGATCAAAAATACATTAAAATGTAATAGTAATTTATTCCTGTGATGCAAAGCTGATTTTTCAGCAGCCATTACTCCCGTCTTCAGTGTCACATGATCCTTTAGAAATCTTTTTTTTTTCTTTCAAAAACTGATTTCTTACCCCAAACTTTTTAACAGTATAGGTTTTTTTTTGTCAATATAAAATTGTGAAACTGGCTTACTTACCAAATATAAAGTGAATAAAATACTTTTATTATTACAAATGTAATTCTTTTAAAGGGGTCATATGATCTTGCTAAAAAAGAACATTATTTTGTGTATTTGGTGTAATGAAATGTGTTTATACGGTTTAAAGTAAAAAAAAAACACATTATTTTCCACATACTGTACATTATTGTTTCTCCTCTATGCACCGCCTATCTCAAACGCGTCGATTTTTACAAAGCTCATCAGTCTGAAAAGCGACAAATTAATATTTGGGTTGAAGTGTTCTGGAACAGTGTTGTAAATACAACTTAACCACTGATTTCTAGTCGTGTCCTCTTTTGGAAGGCCAAACAAAGTAGTTTTGCTTTCACAGCGAAACACACGGCAGGCTAGAGTGAGCGGAGGCCGGCAACTAGAGTGAGCGGTGGCGGGCAGCAAGAGCTTGCAACACTTCAAAGAGAAAGGAAAAATTGAAATCGCATCATATGACCCCTTTAATGTCATCAATAAAATATTCTTGCATATATTGTAAATATTTAGGCCTACCAAACAGAACAGCAAAAATGGTTTATGCTTGCAAACAGGTTTCAGCATGATATTTTTGTCCAAATAAGGTAAATGAGAAGTGGTCTAGCAGTTGATTGGCTGAATCCAGCTACTGGCTGCTGTGATGACAGTCTAGAAAATGATCTGTGACAAGAATCTAGCAGTTGATTGATTGCCGTTGTGACAGTCTAACTGATGTTTGGTTGGCGTGTGCGTCTATGCAGTCAAACTTGTTTCTGAGGAATGCTGTGTATAATTGCAGTCCCTGGTTCTCACAGCAATGACTGAACAACCACTGAGCTCAATTGAGCAGAAAAGGTAAAATAGCACAGCGTTAAAAATGCTAATGGGAAGGTCTGACTCAGGCCTCTCATGACTGCTCATATTCAAACTAATAGACCTTTCTAAACTCAGATCAGTGGGGAGGTGGTTTTTGGTTGAGGTTTATTGCATCAGTTGAGGGACTGTTATACTTTCATGCCTTGGTGAAATGATTCATTCATTTTCTGAGATTCTTCTAAGGCCAGATTGAGTCATTTGCATTTGTCTTGTGAATATTCATGAGTTTCTGTGCAGTTTGGACAGCATAATCATCTGTTACATGGTGCTGTCATCTCAGAGAGGGAAAGCAGTACTTTTGTCTTTGAGGCAATCATACACCTGACCAGCAGCACATTATCCACCTGCATGAAAGCTAAGCGCTCCACCTCTATGCTGTGCCTCGGGGTGTGTGTGTGATTTCTGCGAGTTTGACAACAACAAACTGTAGGGCATGGCGATATTGCTAAAAAACAATATTATTTGTAGTGATATTCAATATGTATCTCAATATGTATGCATTTGATTAAAATGAATACAAATTTAGATTTTTTTCCTCCTCTCAATCAGAGGAACCAAATTTCTGACAAATGGATATTACTGCATATAAAATACAATAAAATCTTGTTAAAAGATAATCAAAGCAAGTTTTCACTTTTTTCACAAAATGAACTCAATAAATATTGATTTTTTTTAATTATAATTTAGATGCACCAATAACAATTTATTTATTTTATTTATTTATAATTTTAACATTACTTTAAATTTGGAATTTGAAATTCCAACAAAAGAAACATTATTACATGAAATAATCAGAAAAAATTAATCATTTAAATATTTAATTATTAAATAAGATAATTTATGACATTGGCCATATGAACTTTTTGTACAAATTCAGATTTTCTTGTTTCCACTGGTGCATAATATTACATTTGGAAATGTTCTCAAATCATGTTGGATAATATAATATTTAGTAGTAATATTTAGTATGTTTTTTTTTTTATTTTGGCATTGAATCATTTATTTGAAGTGATTCTTTAAAATTAATCGATCTCCATTTTTGAGTTTTACACCAAGACCCTATTATAATATCTCAATCATAGTGCTCTCATACTCACCAGGGAGCTGCACTGCGATTGTAGAAAGCAATTTACCATCCAGAAAAATCCCACACAAATCAAATGGAAGGAAATGACTGTCTCGGGCATTAAACGTCATACATCCATTCGCTGGGATTTTATCTCCACATCCACCATCTCTTTATGATTCCTTCCTCTGCACCACATTTTGTGTCATAAATAACATTTCACTTTATGGTTTATCACAAATACAGCTGTCGTACGGGAGATGGTCTGTCTGGCATAATCTGATTGTATTTAGTGCTCATTCATTACAGCAGCAGAGCTTCACTGCCTTCTCTATTAGCTGTATCTGCCCAGCCGGAGTGAGTTTTTGCTCCATTTGTGTCTGTCTAATTGGGCCTGTAAACTGTGAGGCTCAGGGTAATGTGCAGATGTTCATCCTTGTGTTGATGTGCTGTGTGTGTGTGTGTGGTGTCTGGACACATTCAATGTGGAAATGGCAGTTCTGGTGATGGTTTAGTAATGAGATCCGTCTTGACTGAAGAAAAAGGATTATGGCTCTCATTTGGTCCAGAACCAAAGTTTCCATACAGCATTTTACTTGAGATACTACAGGCAAAAACTCAATGTTCAGGTGCCGAGTTAATTTTCATCTATATTATCTCTTCTTTAACACTAATATAATAAAATATAATAAAACTTACATGTAACAAATAACACAAATATATATTTTATTGTGTAATTATATTATTTTTAAAATGATAGATAGATAGATAGATAGATAGATAGATAGATAGATTCAATAAAGATTATTTATTATTTCAAAATAAGTAAATATTTAAATATTTTTACATTTTACATATTATACACTGCCGTTCAAAAGTTTGGGATCAGTAAGATTTTTAATGTTTCTTAAAGTCTCTTCTGCTCATCAAGGCTGCATTTATTTGATCAAAAATACAGAAAACATATTATTGTGAAATATTATTACAATTTAAAATAATGGTTTTCTATTTCAATATATTTAAAAATGCAATTTATTCCTGTGATGCAAAGCTGAATTTTCAGCATCATTACTCCAGTCTTCGGTGTCACATGATCCTTCAGAAATCATTCTAATATGCTGATTTAGTATCAATGTTGGAAAGTTGTGCTGCTTAATTTATTTATTTATTTTTAATTTGTGATACTTTTTTCCTGATTCTTTGATGAGTAAAACGTTTAAAAGAACAGCATTTATTTGAAATATAAATATTTTCTAATCTTGTCTTTATCACGTTTTTCAATGTAACATCCTTGTTGAATAAAAGTATTAATTTCTTTCAAAAAGAAACGAAAATGTGGAAAATATTCTAAATCTGTGACAGCAAAAACTGCTTAAATTCACAGGGCCCAGGACAAATTTTTGTCGACTTTCTCCTACTTCCATAAGCCCACATGAGTAGGCCGGTCCTAAAAGACCCCTGACAAAAGCAGAAGATGCTTCTGCTTGAGTCTTGAATGTCTTTGCACGTCTCTTACATCAGCGAGGGTCAGAACGTTTCTACAATTCGATTTAAGCCTCATGTTACAGTTCCTAATGAAGTTACAGGCAGATTGGAAAGGAACTCCATTTAATTTACTCATCAAAGGCAATTGTTTTTGCATTTGGTGTTGCATAAGTGTTCATTTTAGACCCTGGTTGATCGTAATCAATAATTAGGGACGTATAAAATGTTACTGGTTGCAGTGATGATGCATTTGTGTGTTTATATGTAGAAAAATCCTGAGTCATTCTGGTTTGGAACATTTGATGAATCACTATAAATATCTAATGGAGAACAAATGAACTAATTCTTTGTGCTCCTTATTATTTCCCCAGACTCTCTTCCATTCTGATAATTGAAATAGAAGAAGGTGTCCAATGATCACTGTGCGCAATGAGAGGAGAGAGGAATATTGGTTGGGAGGGAAGCCCTGCTTTAATCTAACTCAACTAATAGGGCTTATTTTATTTCTCTTCTATGTAATGAGAATGATGGATCTTTTAATAGGGCCGATCAAATTAAACTGTTCTTTAATTACAACTGAGCTTGTGGAGAACCTCGAATCAATAGTATGTTTCTGTATCTGTGTTGAGCCCAGCACAAGAAGGATTGGAACGCCCTTAACATCTCATTATTTATACAAAATAATTTAATGACCTGCTGGTTTTTGAACTTCCATGCAATTACAGCACAAGGACTGTCCTTTACTAATAATAATTAGTAACACATTACTAATTAATTAAGATAAAATAAAAACTGAAAATATAAAAATAAAAGCTAATTCAAAATATTAATGAGAACTATAATAACATATATACTGCTAAAATAGCAGTAATAGGGTGAATTTCTCCACAGTTCCTGCACTAAAATGACCAATAAGAGAAATGATAAAATACCAGGTTAGGGTGAGGAGGAAGAAGGGAGATGCTGACTTTAATCCTCAATCCAGGACGATTATTGTTTCATCCATCAGATGCACCTTCGTTGTGCTCAGTTTTCCTCTAAACACAGCTGTTTTGACTGTGGACATCTGGACTTTCAGGCTTCTATGTTACTCAGATGAGTAACTCACACAACAATTTAATTTATGCATGTCATATTTGTTGCCAACTCAGCTGACATGGCACAAATCTATCAGTGTACAATATTATGGCAGACCAGCAGAGGGAGTTTCACTCATGAACTTTTTGGGGGATTTTGGGATCTGTGTAAATTTGGCCTGAGAGGCACATTTCATTTGTCACCCCTTGGGATGTAATTAACTTGATGAATTAAAAAGACACTGAACAATCTTTGCAATCAGCAGTGGCTCTCATATCATCAGATGAGCTGTATAGATGTCGTTGGGGAGGTGGAGATCTACTGATCGCTTTCCCTGCAAGCTGTTTTCATCAAGTTAAAATATAATTGAGACTCTCTGCATAATTACAGCATGTTTGCCTAATTTCCCCCCTCTGAATTCAAGGTTTACTGTTATTTTAGCGATCATGTGATAGCAGTGTTTGCTGGTGTGTTTTGTGTGACCACAATTTAAAAGTGTCTGAGGCACGATTTTACAAACACAAAACTAGCCAGTAAATATAACTGGCCATAAACTTCAAAACATTAATTTGGCGTTAACTTCAAACAGCGCGTTATATTTCAAATAAATGTTGCTTCATAAATGTTTTCCCCTCAGGTGTGTTTCACTGTACACGGCTACCGACGCGACGCGTCTGTCGCGCGTATAATCCTGACGTCGCAGCCAGTCGACCAATCACAGTCTTCGTTTATGTCAGCGTTCCATCACTTGCAGTGTAGAGAAGAGAGCGTTTTGGTCGCGTCGCGTCACGTTGCTTGCGTAGATCATGTAGCGCAACAAACGGCCAAAAAGTTCAGCAGCTGCTGTCAGTTTCGGTTCCTGCTTCTGCTCGCGTGTTTCACGGTCTCCCCTGGGCAAATAACTAGGAGTTATTACGTTGTTTTTATTGCTTTTTAATGTTTATGCTTTGGGGAAGATCTGAAGATGGATTATATTCAGTCGTTCAGAGACGCGATCGCTGGTAAAATCTGGCCTGTTACCGTGAGGGAAATTCAGTTTAAAGACTACTCTGATGCAGAAACGCCTCTGGAGAACGCGCATGAAACACACACTGCAGGTAGTAGCTTTGTGTTTTTCTCAAAAGTTTGACAAACGGGTTGAAACGCAACAGCTGTAAATATTGACAGTGCAGCATATGGCTGCAGTACTACAGTGGTGAGTTATTATTAAGAGAGTTTTCACGTGTCAGCTGCCCTCCTGTGCATTTGCATTGCATTTGACTGTTGGACTTCTGTGAGGAAGAGTTAGGAGTTCATATCCTGGCTTTACAATACATGTAGAAGCATTTGGTATTGTAAAGTTTATTGCTCCGTTGTTTTGTTTTGTTTGCTCAGACTCTGCTGACATATTCATGGTTCCTCTGGTGGAATATACATTTGTCTATTTTGGTTATGATCCTAAATATATATATTTTATATTAACTTTATATTTAATAATATTTAATCAACTGCAGCTGCTCGCAGTTTCTATACTTATAGGCCTAGTTGTGCAGTGTGACATATATTTTTTTAAATTACAGATATTCAGTGTTGTCAGTCTTAATTCACTTGTATTATATTGAAAAGAGTGAGTATGATTTAAAATTGTTAACTTTAGTTTAGGGACAAATTCTGTATTAGTATGTAATCTAGGGCTGCACGATTAATCGAATGTGATTGTCATGCGCATTTTGTTAGTAAAGCCGGTTCTGTAATCAGCAGGAAGTCATCATCACGTGCTTTCAGATGGAGCAGAATTGACTACACATAGCCGTAGTTCACTGACAAGTTACGCAAAAAAATTCGCAGACGATTTTATTGCGCGATTAGGAAATCGAAGAAATCGTTTGCGATAATGACAGCTGTTTGCATAGCTTCTCAGTGAACTACGGCTCTGTGAAGTAAATGCTGCTCCATCTGAAAGCATGTGAAAATACCACATTTAATAACATATTTTTA
>NW_015652278.1:432022-434678 GCF_001515625.1 Sinocyclocheilus rhinocerous | reverse complement strand
GTGTTTATTATTCACGTTGAATCAATGAAAGCAGTTTAATCTTCTGTTTATTCAGCTGCAGCTATAGGCATTTTCTGGGTTTCTTCTGCGAGGCGTATTTGGAGTTTCAGCGCGAGAGCGCCCTCTGGCCTTTGGATGGAGATTTACTGCTGATCACAGAACCATGCTTCACTGAAAGATACGCATGACAATCGCAGCTTCTGTCGAATCGCGATCTCGATTCCATTTCGATTTATCGTGCAGCCCTATGTAATACTATACTATGTAATACTATACTAATACTATGTAGTAATGTAATGTAGTACTAATGTAGTAAAGTACTATGTTGTTAGTACTTACAAAGCAGATATTAATGCCTTATTCTCCAATGCATGACCATATTTTAGATCCTAGAATCCTACTGCATACCTAAACTTAACAACTACCTTACGGACTATTAATAAGCAGCAAATTAGGAGTTTGTTGAGGCGAAATTTGTAGTTAATAGTGAGAATTTGTCCCCAAAATAAAGTCATGACCAAAAAAATAAATTAAAAAAATCATTATGCATTTCATGGATGTTAAAAAGTCATGCAGATTTGGAATAATGTAAATATGAGTAAATATTTTAAAATTCATTTTCATCAATTTTTAAAAAATCATGAACCAACTGATAAGGCAATGGAATTCAATTGGTCAAACTCTGTGGGAACCCTTCATATTGTATTGGCACTGATAGACCTTAAAAATAGTCCATGGATACATGTCTGAAGTGCAGTTTTATAAAGAAGCCCCAAGTGCTGTGAACACTTGCATCGACAGCAGACTCTGTTATGTATTCTTGTCACAGTGAGCCATGAGTCAGGTTAATTGCAAGGCCTAATTAGGTCAGAGGACGACTGGGAGGCATGATGGTATATGCTGTATGATGATAGACATGTTTCATCCGGTAGCAGTTTTGCAATACTACTGTTTCTTCTGCAGTAGATATAAGTGGATAGTTTGTATTTTAATATATTTTAAAATGTCATTTATTCCTGTGAAGCAAAACTGAATTTTCAGCAGTCATTACTTCAGTGACAGTCTTCAGAGTCACATGATCCGTTAGAAATCATTCTAATATACTGATTTACTGCTTATGAAATATTTCTTTTTATTATCAATGTTGAAAACAGTTATGCTGCTTCATATTTTTGTGGAAACTGTGATGCTTTTTTTCAAGATTGTTTGATGTATAGAACATTCCAAAGAACGGCGTTTATTTGAACGGTAGTGTATATATTAGTGCTGTGCGACAAAAAAAAAATCTATCACAATTTCTTTGATTGCAATTTCGATTTTAATCACGATTTTGACACACACAGACATGCTTTACACTCATAAATGCATTCAGTGTGAATTTGAAACATTTCCAAAGGAAACCAATTAGAGCTTTATCAAAAAGCTGTAACATGTCTCTAGAACAGACATATAGCAACAACAAAAAAATTAATGTGGGTAATCAAACCATCAAAACAAAAAATAAACACATTTTTGTTGCATTTCCAGAGCTATCTTGTGTTATGTATACTGTTACATTACCTTGACTACTGTAAGATTTTCTTCATACAATACAATTCTAGGCCAGAGAAGAGCAAATTGCAAGGATTTGACTCCTGTGAAATTGCCAAAGTACAGGAAATAGCATTGCACCACCGGTTCACCACAACCTTCAGTTCACCACATAAAAGGATAACTGCAGCAAACAATATTGCTGTCCTTTCCATTTGACACTTATCAAAGCGGTGCAATGCTGATAGCACCATGTAAGCCTATTCGTATAAATGGATTAAAAAACACAGAGGTAAAATCTAATGGAGCTCATCCTTGTGTAAAGAGTAACTGACTGTGGGAAATCACATTTCTTTATTACTTAACACTTAAAATGAAGCATTCCTTAAATACGGTGGGAATTGATGAGTGTTTCAGTTTTTTTTTAATTTAATGCAAATATTTTCATTAATTAATATTTCTAATCATTATAAATATTATAAAAATTATCAGATATTTTCATTAATTTGTCATGATATCAGCCCCAAATGCGCTGTCGAAATTTCAGAAGTCATTCTGTTTGTAAATGTGCATGCACAACAATGAAATAATGGCACAGCGTTTTCTGGAGCGCCTCTGGCCCCTCATTACGTGAGATGGACCGGTCTAAAGAATGAGTGGGCCACACTGAATGCGTGCTGGAAGCACAGGGAGTCCATTAGCATATACATCTGCACTGGCTTTAGACGGACGTGGGAGGCACAAGACATGTCCTGCTTTTCTCTAGATCACCCCCAAAGATGAATGGGGTGTGTGGGTGTTTTGATTACTGAGTTAAGACTAATTCCTCTGTGCATTAGCCAGTACTGTGCTGGGCCAACCCAAGAGGTCATGTGCGGATGCCAAAACAGGTAGAACTGGAGCTAGCATGGCATGATCTTTTATCTGCAAAACTACCTGTCTAAATAGGGCACAGGTATTATGATAATGGTATATATTTTATTTATAGATTTCATTTTACTTAAAATAATAGTTATTATTAGGATGCACTTTAGTCAATTCTTACTTGTATAATATGTTTTTTATCTATTAAATGTATATTAATTTATATTATATAATTTAATACATTAAACAATGACTAGAAATC
>NW_015652278.1:427646-431580 GCF_001515625.1 Sinocyclocheilus rhinocerous | reverse complement strand
AAGGCGGGGCATAGAGGAGAAACAATAATGTACAGTATGTGGAAAATAATGTGTTTTTTGAACCTTAAACCGCATAAACACATTTCATTACACCAAATACACAAAATAATGTTCTTTTTAGCAACATCATATGACTCCTTTAAAATATAATTTAACATGTTTTATTATTATTATTACTATTATGAATGAATGAATGAGGCATTTATATAGCGCTTTATTGTGTATTGCTGTACACCCAAAGCGCTTTACAATCATATGGGGGGGCCTATCCTCAACCACCACCAGTGTGCAGTCTCACCTGGATGATGCGACGGCAGCCACAGGACAACGGCGCCAGTACGCTCACCACACACCAGCTCCAGGTGGAGAGGAGAGAGAAAGATAGAGCCAATTCAATGGATGTATTATTACTATTATTTATTACATTTACGTAATAATGTATGTATATGTATCATAAACTAGATGTATTAACTGTTATTTTAGTACAGTTGAGATACTATTATAGTTTTTATTAAATAAATTTAAGATTCACATACTTTATTGAACATTTAGTACATTTAAAATGTAATTTAATGTTATAATAAAAAATTATAATTTTTAATATTATATATTTATTACATTTCCATCACAAGTATGTGATACATTTATTAAGATACTATTATCTAAACTACTATAAGATACTATATTATATATATATATATCTTTTTTTTTTTTTTTCAGTTTTAGTTATTTTAGTTAAACTACAAAAAGGGAAATGTTGCTTTGGTAACTAACTGAAATAAAGATTACTTTTTAAAATATTTTTATTTCAGTTAGCGCTTATTTTATTTAAAGTAAACATTTTTATTATATATATATTTTAGTTAACTATAATAACCCTGTTAATTAACTGTAATAAATATAAATTAGCTTCAAAATAAAAAATACATAGTTTATATTATATATAACCATGTTGAAATGCATATTTTGCTTATTAAATTTAACAAATGAAAGGTACATCATCTCATTTGATTACTTTCTGTTTTGTTTGGAACTTGCATGCAAACCAAAAGGAAAATGAAACATTAGCATTGACTCCATGGACATCACCTTTGAACTTCATTGATTGCTCAAAAGCGTTGTGGCCCCAGCGGTGTTTATTTTGCGCTCGTCTAGACTAAATGCTAAAGTAGCAGGCAGGGTTGGCGCTCAGCGGATCAAACTTTGCCCTCTATTCAATAACCTTTTAAATTCTGACTGAGCATCCAGGCCTGGTGTGCGTCAAAGGCTGAGGGAGCTGTTTACCTGCAGCACAGCGGCTGATTTTTTAGCTCCAGCCTGTGCTCTGTGACTTTTTTTCCCCTGACCTGTATTATTTGTCCTGCTTTCCCGATGGTGGATATGGATTTAGCACTAAAGCTGCCACAAGCATTGAGATGAAGAATAGTTAAAGCATCTCTGCTGAAGGGAAGTGTTGAGCTAGACATCACTTCTCATCCTAATGTGCTCTTTAGTCATGCCAGCAAATTTAAAGAAGACTCGTTCTTTATTCGTGCCATGTAAATCATAGGTCATGTCTTAGAAATAATGCATCATACCTCCCACATGAAAATCTGGAACACAATGCATATGTTCCAGATAGCATGCTATCATACTACTATTTTTGTAGTATACTAAAGAAAAAAATATATAAATAATTAATATATAAATATTACATATATATAATATAGAATATACCAAGCTGTATATTATTTACTTAGTTTTTTTTCTCTCTCTCCTTCATTTTCGTTTAGTTTTTTCTCCTTAGTTTTTTTTTACTGCAAAGGGACTGCTGATGAAAATTTGCCTTTTGGCTCGTTCATGTTACACAATATTACATAAAAAATGATCACTGATATGATAACTTAACGCAGTGAGCAACAACGTGTGTTTAACATTACATACTATATTTTTTAAACACTATGCCTTTTTCTTATTATGTTTTAGTGTTGTATTCCTCGACAGGATATTTTACATAGTAATGATTCTTGCTTAATCAACAAGTATCCCGTTGTTCAATTCATTATTCAGCCTATACCAAACTCTGATATCTTCAGCAGTTCTCACACGATCACATTAAGAGCAGAGCTCAACTCACGACAGCAGAGGCAGACTTTGGCCACTGCTTTATTTGATTTGCAAACTAAATAGTGCTCACTAAAGCAATAACCGAGTGGATGGAGGGAACTTGCTGCGATTGGTCACCCTGTAGTGAGTGCTAATGAGAGGCTCTGGTGCGGGTGACACACGCGGAGCCACTGACAGGATCGGGGTTTGATTAATTGACCTGGGGTGGGTGTTAATGAGGGAAAGGAACAGGCCGTGTGGAGTTCAGCGTCTCCACTGATGCAGCATTCAAACTGCAGTCCCAGCAAACACACACACACACACACACACACACACACACCAGCTACTGTGACAGTCTGGGCCGTGACAACTGCCAGGGACTTTGAGCTGTTCGGTTCAGTGAGCAACTTTGCCATCTTTTTCCCATGGCTGTTACTTCTCCTTTGCTAAAGGGGTCATAGGATGAAACTGAATTTTCATTGTATGTTTGAAGTACCAAGTCTGATGCACCATGTAGACATACTCTAACTTATTCTAACATTAAAAATGAGCAATAACAGCTTGTTCAGAAACACATTTAGTCATTCCAGATATATTCATTACTTTCGGTTCTAGATGAGAAGAAAAAAGCCTATTTTTATCAATTCAGTAGGTTTACGCTGGTGTAAAATGGGAGAGTTTTGTTATACAGTTTTTGTTTAGCTTGCAAGAGGACACAGGTTTAAATCTAGACCTAATGTGTTTTTTAAATAAACTGTAAAATTGCATCTGAACGGTTTTAAGAAGTTTCCACAAGATTTGTTTTCCTTCAATAAATATAAAATAGTATAATTAATTTTTTTTCATAATTTTATTTGGTTTAAATTTGATATTTTTATAATTACTTTTTAGTTTTATTTTTGAAAAAATATTTTATTTATATATTTATACTTATTTAAATTAAAAAGGCCTATAAATTAATTTTTTCTAAGCTAGATTCAAAATTAATTTGGTCTAAAAATAATGCCCCACAGTCTGAATTGTATAAGTCTCAGTGGTTATTATTTGAGACTTTAGTCTTTGCAACTTTACAGATCTTCTTTATGCACCAAGAGCTTGTAACACTCTAAAGAGAAAGGAAAAAATGAAATCGCATCATATGACCCCTTTAAAGGTACAGTATAGCAAAAATAGCCTTTTTATTTCTAAGTGTCAAAGAGGGGATGGAATATGCTCATGAAAATTAGAGATGCACCGATTGCAATTTTCTTGACCAATTCCGATTTCCGATTTTTTTTGTTAGTGTGATCTGCCGATTCCGATTTTCTTTCTAAGAACTATAATTGACAGCATATACAAACAAAAATCTACTTTTCAACGCAAAGTTTTATTTTCATAAAAAAAACACAAGTAAAAGGTCAGTAATAAAATAAGAACAAATAAAAAAAATTCAAACAACAGCACAAATAAATGCAATATAATAAAGAGAGCTATGAAACTAAGTTTTTCAGGTTAAGTAAGTTTTTATTCAGGTAAGAATTACTACAGAAATTAAAGTAATCAAATGTAAAATAACACATCCAGTGTTATTTTACATTTCTGTAGTCTTCATTGTAAAACTTAAATACAGATTAATGCTTACCATTAAAGTTATAAAACGTATTCAGTCAAGAGCAGAAAATTATTTTCTTTGTCTTTTGTTCTTTGATGAACATGACACAGCAGCATAAATATTGGACTGCGGTCCCTTTAAGAGTTTATCCACGGACCCAATATACTGTTACACAACATGCGTACTCTTTCTCAACTATTTAACGTTCCAAAACTGACTGTGTTTAACTGGATACTCGCCAAAACGGGCATTTTGACA
>NW_015652278.1:424079-425600 GCF_001515625.1 Sinocyclocheilus rhinocerous | reverse complement strand
ATAAATGCAATAGAATAAAGAGAGCTATGAAACTAAGTTTTTCAGGTTAAGTAAGTTTTTATTCAGTTAAGAAATACTACAGAAATTAAAGTAATCAAATGTAACATAACACATCCAGTGTTATTTTACATTTGATTACTTTAATTTCTGTAGTCTTCATTTTTAAAATTAAATAGAGATTAATGCTTACCATTAAAGTTTTAAAAGGTATTAAGTCAAGAGCAGAAAATTATTTTCTTTGTCTTTTGTTCTTTGATTAACATGACAGACAGCAGCAGGAATATTGGACTGCGGTCCCATTAAGAGTTTACCCAATATACTGTTACACGCGTTCTCTTTCTCAACTATTTAACGTTCCAAAACCAACTGTGTTTAACTGGATACTCGCCAAGACGGGCATTTTGACATCACCGACCGATCACCGATCCGGACCAATCATGAGGAAAATAGTCCGATTCCGATCCCTGGCCGATCGATCGGTGCATCTCTAATGAAAATCTAAGTTGTGACTCTTTTTAATGCAAAAAAGACTAACATTATTACTGAATCTCAGAGAAAAAATAAATCTAAAAGTCCTTAGTATGTCCCCTTAATGAGAAAAAAAATATGAGTGAATTTGTTGTGTAAAGTAAGTGGAAAATGGAAAGCATGCATGTGCCAGTTTTTCCTCCCAGTCGTGACAGTGTGGTTGCACAAAAGATTATTTTCCTGTTTAACATTTGACACAGATATTTTCATTAGCATTAGTCAGAAATCAGATTAGAGTAATATTACATAATGTGTGATTAAATGTAAATACATGATGCACAGTAGGGATGGGAAGATTCCCCGATTCGCTCGGTGCATCGGCATAAAAAGTTAACGATGCGATGCATCGGTTTAAAAAGTGTGCATCGGCTACAAGTTGTCAATTATATCACGATGCATCGTTTCTAACATATTTGCATAGGTAAAAACCTATTCATTTATATATAATTAGTTACTAGTGGATGCGCTATACTTTTATTATTTAGAAATTGACCAATAATCTGTGAACAATATTTTATATGTAGATTGATTTCTCCTCTCTAAACTGTTTCTCAAGCGCGTTCTCTCATCACTGCTGCTGTGTGATTTTGACGCATCACAACACTACGGAGACCCAATGAAAAGCGGGGATTAAAGTCCAAAACATAACTGACATGTCACAGGTATATTTTTCATCTGTAAATGTTAGAAAGTCATGCAAACATGTCCATTTTGCTGTCAGGAGTGGGCGAGGCACGCGAGAGCAAAGAGCGCATCTGCGCGCATGCACGCTAAACAGACGGAGCGCAATCAAATAGGAGCTCAATAATTAAAATATACATTTTGCTAAAAAAAATTGTTTTTGGGCATTAAATGTGTCTTTTGTAGAATTTGAAACCTACATATAAAGTGTATTTTTATGATAGCAGTAACTGTAAGTGGACTATTGTAATAAGTAAATCAAATGTAAGCTAGTAGGCTACAGTACTAATTACTAAGCTCAAATGAGTTAAT
>NW_015652278.1:420797-423151 GCF_001515625.1 Sinocyclocheilus rhinocerous | reverse complement strand
GCAATTTTAGTTTGTAATATTCTAATATTACAGTTCTGATTACAGATAGTTCTGCAAACTATAAAAGGTACAGCTGTAATAAAACCAGAGAGAAAGGCTTCATGGCTAGAAACTATTAAAAAAAAGTCAAATAATAATAGTAATAATAATAGTAATAGTATAAACTGAGACAGTGGTAATATCATTATGTTCCTATTGGTCAGCTGCTTCATATGTATCTTTAATGTATCGTATCGGCTTGAGTCATGAGATGCACATCCCTAATGCACAGCCACTGCAAAAGCATTTAAATCATGCTAATTTATGACGTGCATGTACTTTACAATGTGTTATATAGTTCATACTAGGACAGTGTGACTATTGGTTACATGATGCATTTACACTATCACTATTAACATAAGTGCTCTTTCATAGTCGACAGCATTTCTAGAATATGTATCTGGATGTCGAACACGGCTTCACATGAAGAGTCTGTCAAGTATCTCAGCATTATATAAGTTGAGTCATCCTCTGCAGCGAATGCTGTCACAGGATTGCATTTATTTATATATTTATGTTTGTTTGTCTCTTTATCTGCAAGGATGCTTTGTTTAGTACAGGTCTTTGTTGATGTATGTGGAATATCACTCAAGAATAATTATGCTGTCATTATTTACTCACCCTCATGTCCTTCCAAAGTTTTTTTTTTTCTCTCATTTTCTGTTTGATAAAGTAACAGCATACATTTAGGATGACTTGAGTGAGTAATGCATATTTTTGGGTGACCTGTCCCTTTAAGACTGAGCTTGGAATAGTGAATCAGATTGTTTGTTCATTGTTGTTAAAATGAAACAGAGTTTTGCACAGCAAATAAAAAAGTCTCCACACAGCCATAGTCATCTCATTCCAGCACTCTGTGTGTGTGGTGTGTGTGTATGTGTATGTGTGTGTGTGTGTGTGTGTGTGTGTGTGTGTGCGCCACCTGCTTATTATGATGGGGCACTTGTTTCCAGCACCATTCTGAGCAGTAAATGAGAGCAGTCTAACATCCGCGGGGTCGTTGTAGCTGCCGCTAACACAAGCCTGGTTGTTTTCTCTGTCACGCTGAAGTTGGTCACATGCGTTCTGAGTCCCTGTGAGACAACAATGCCCAAATAAAGAACACACAACAAATACATAAAAAAAATAATTTTCTTCAGCTTTGATTGCAGTGTCAGGTTTATAATGTGTATTGGGGGGGTTGTATTTTTGCTCACGGATTCCTGACTCTGCGACTGTGTATTAATCTTTGATATGTAACTCAGCATGCACTGTTTGATAGATACCTGATAGACATGAATGATACCTCGAATCATGCAGCTAGAAAGTGTGAAAGATGCTCAAGACATTTGACAGAATTTAACCTTTCAAAACTTTATTTATTTATTATTTAGTATTTATTTATTTATTATTAATATTATATATTTTTTAAATCTCTTATTCTCACCCAGGCTGCATTTTTGGTCTAAAATACAGTAAAAACATGAATATTGTGAAAATATTATTACAGTTTACATTAACTGTTAACTTTTACAATTTACATTAACTGTTAAATTTCCTGTGATGACAAAGCTGAATTTTCAGCATCATTACTCCAGTCTTCAGTGTCACATGTTCCTTCAGAAATCATTCTAATATGCTGATTTGCTGCTGAAGAAACATTTCTTATTATTATCAATGTTGAAAACAGTTGTGCTGCTTAATATAATATTTTATATTTATTTTTTTATTATTTTATTATATTATTAGAAAGATCAAATGCATTTATACATGCAGCTTTTATTTGAGATAGAAATTATTTGTAACGATCTAAAAGTCTTTACGGTCACTTTTGTCATATAATTGTGTCCTTGATTCGAAGTATTCATTTTTTAAAAATCTCTTGTAAAATTGTCAAATTTATTTTTTATAATATTTATTATTTAAATTTATTATTTACAGTCAACACATATGGCTTTTTGGCTAGGTTTAAAGGGAAAGAGCACTTTTAAATAAAATTGCTTGTAATAAAGATTTCAATGCAAAAGGAAAGGCAGTAGGTCTGTCTATTTCTGTCAATGGTAAGTTTGTGATAACGTAAGAAAAGTAGTTTAAATGTTTTGCCACTTGCTTGAGCAACTTAATATATAAATCTAGAAGTAAATGCAAAAGTAAAAAGCATTGAATAATGTGTTGCTTATATTTATTGTTGAAACATGTCTGTGAAAGATTGTATTACTGTTCTGTGTAAAAAAAGAATTGCAATGCTGAAAAAACATTTTCAGTGACAATGTTTGGATTTGAAGTCAAAATAATGGATAAATGTTGTGTTTGTGGTAAACAGCCACGGATCAGTA
>NW_015652278.1:389751-420787 GCF_001515625.1 Sinocyclocheilus rhinocerous | reverse complement strand
ATATATATTTAGAATTTAATCTTATATATCACCTTATATATGTGTATATAATTACGAGCAATAATAATATTACTGTTTGCTGTAGCAAATATAGTTTGTTTCTGAATGTGGGAATCACATATCATCCTTTGAATCGGTTCAGATCAGCTTTCTAAATATCATGACAGTATGTTTCAGAGAAATAGATCTCTATTTTAGAGGCGCTCTATGAGACGTCTCATTCAGTGACATGAACTGTAAACACAGAGAGATCAGCCACTGTCACTGTTTGTCAGGTTACGCTCTCAAACAGAGGCGTGAAAATGCTGGATAAAAGATCAGTATTTGTATCAGTGCGTGCGCTGGCCTGGTTTCTTTCGCTGCCGTCTCTTTGGTGTGAGCACAGAAATAGCAGGACAACTTTGACTCATGGCTACACAGCCGAGTGTCTCTCTGTCACACTGTCACAACAAGTGCAGAACATGTTAGACGGATTCTGGCGTTAATGTTAATGTGAAGACGGATGGACCGCCTGAAGCAAAGTGAACATGTGGGGGAATTGCTAACATTGTTCTCATTACCTTGAACATACACACAAACACCCATGAGACTACAGTATATGCATACACATCAGTGCTGGATATAAATTTTAGTTTCACTATTCCGGACTTCATTTGAATAATCTGATATTTGATCTTTTCGTTAGCTTAAACATTATTTGTAGCACACCTCCTGTTCTGTAGATGTTGCTAATGTCAAAATTCCTTGACAGTTCGTCCCTTTTTTAAATGTCAATTTTTATACCAGGGCTGAATAGTTTGATGAATGCAATCAACTGCTATTTGACATTTTTGAAATTTAAAAATGTCCTCCCCTTTTTGTTATGGGGAAAAATCATACCGTAACATAGTCACAAAAAAAGTGTGGGACACAGTTATTGTATATGTTTTGGTTTAATATAATCTAATTTAATATAATCAATTGAATTAATTTCAAATCAATTTATAAATTAATAATAATAGATTTTTACTATAATATGAGAAATTTAAAATAATAAAAAATAGATTGCAATGCTGAAAAAACATTTTCAGTGACAATGTTTGGATTTGAAGTCAAAATAATGGATAAATGTTGTGTTTGTGGTAAACAGCCACGGATCAGTAGCGGACTCCTGTGTGAAAGCTGCTTCTCCTCTCACAAGAGACACCTAAGAGGGGAATTCCCCCCATTTTCAAAAATGAAATTCAGGCCCTGAATAAATGTCTAAAAATCCTGATTGGAGTATCAGTAGTAGTTATAAATGATAAAAAGAAGGCTTTAAAAAGATCGGTATCGGCAGATACTGCTTTCTGCGATCGGTGATCGGCCTCAAAAATCCTGATCGGAGCACCCCTAATTTGAACTAGGATGCTACCTATGTAGACAGCAATGCAGCTCACTGGACTTGTGAACAGATCCAATGCGTCATGGGTACTGAGAACAAATGCATATTTATTTAAGAGATTTGTCTTATTTTGTTGATGGAGACAGAGACACCAAATCCATGGTCTCTGCGGCTCTGGAACATTCTGTGTGTAGCCAGTGTCCATCCAGAACCACAGAGACGATGGATTCGATGTCTCTCAGACACACATATTGGGCTCTTTGTTTAGTTTCAATGTGGCAGCTCTTATCAGCATGTGAAAAGCCTGTTTCAGATGATACACACACATGTGAGGGTTAAATTCCAGACAGTTTCGTAATTTTTCATGGAACTTATCTCTGCTGTGTGTGTTTGCTCGTTGTGTTTCTCTCTCTGACTCATGCCTCAGTCAATGCAATCTATTATTGGGGTTTTGTAAAAATATGATTTATATTAATTATACCCTAATTATACCTCAAAGTCATTTGAGTAATTTAAAAAATAATGAATATTAAAAATATTAAACCATAAATTTGTTAATGCTGGATAAAAGATCAGTATTTGTATCAGTGCGTGCGCTGGCCTGGTTTCTTTCGCTGCCGTCTCTTTGGTGTGAGCACAGAAATAGCAGGACAACTTTGACTCATGGCTACACAGCCGAGTGTCTCTCTGTCACACTGTCACAACAAGTGCAGAACATGTTAGACGGATTCTGGCGTTAATGTTAATGTGAAGACGGATGGACCGCCTGAAGCAAAGTGAACATGTGGGGGAATTGCTAACATTGTTCTCATTACCTTGAACATACACACAAACACCCATGAGACTACAGTATATGCATACACATCAGTGCTGGATATAAATTTTAGTTTCACTATTCCGGACTTCATTTGAATAATCTGATATTTGATCTTTTCGTTAGCTTAAACATTATTTGTAGCACACCTCCTGTTCTGTAGATGTTGCTAATGTCAAAATTCCTTGACAGTTCGTCCCTTTTTTAAATGTCAATTTTTATACCAGGGCTGAATAGTTTGATGAATGCAATCAACTGCTATTTGACATTTTTGAAATTTAAAAATGTCCTCCCCTTTTTGTTATGGGGAAAAATCATACCGTAACATAGTCACAAAAAAAGTGTGGGACACAGTTATTGTATATGTTTTGGTTTAATATAATCTAATTTAATATAATCAATTGAATTAATTTCAAATCAATTTATAAATTAATAATAATAGATTTTTACTATAATATGAGAAATTTAAAATAATAAAAAATAGAATATAATAAGTAATAAGTACATTTTAATATAATAAATCAATTAATTATGAAAGCATTATAACACCGTGTCTACACCGGACGCGAGCAACGCGGCACGACGCGACATGACAAAATACAATAGAACCTATTATGCAGTCTACACTGGATGCGGCGCGGCGCGACACGAAAAATCCCAGACAGTAAACTGATGCCGCATTCTATTTATTTATACTGACACGAATTTCAAATGATTTTCAACGGTCGCTTTGTCGCGTCCAGTGTAGACAGACTTTAGCTGTTGCGGCGCGGCATGACACGACTACTGTCGCGCCCGGTGTAGACACAGTGTTAGAGTATTGTATAATTTAAATTGTTCTGTTGGGGTCAGTAATATTTGTACATGTATCACAGTTTCCACAAAAATCTTAAGCAACACAACTGTTTTCAACAGTTTGATAATGATAAGACATGTTTCTTGAGCAGCAAATCAGCACATTAGAATGATTTCATGTGAGACTGAAGACTGGAGTAATGATGCTGAAAATTCAGCTTTGCATCACAGGAATAAATTACATTTAAAATTATATTAAAATAGAAAACAGCTATTTTTAATTGTAATAATATTTCACAATATTTCTGTTTTTACCGATCAGATAAATGCTGTCTTAGTGCACAGAGAGACTTATTCCAAAAACATAAAAAAATGTACCAACCCCAAACTTTTAAACAGCAGTAAACATTTCATGCTAGATTAACATATGTTAGGTAATTTCCCGAACGTATCTAGTTCTCAAGACAATTTTATTCCTCTAATAGTTATAGGCATCAAAATGCACCATATTTGTGTGAGTGTGCAAACTCAGATTAACTGATGTCAGAATTGAATTGGAAAATCAATGCCAATACGTAAACATAGCCCTATTAGCTTTAAATAACCCAGGCATTGAAATTGACTTCAAAGACACACAGAATCACAGCACAACACAAATGTGATACTGTCAGGTGGCAGCACTATGTCTCTCTCTGTCTCTCTCTCTCTCTCATAGAGGTCAGGGTGGTCTCTGTCTGTTACAGCGTTTGCAGCAGCAGGAGGCATTGCAAGGTGAAGACACATTGGCTGTCATTGTGCTGAGCGAGAGAGAAAGAGAGGGAGACAGTGGGGAAAGGAGGGAGGTAGACAGGGAGGGTGAGAGAGAGAGAGAAGCTGCATTCTCTGGCTCACCGGAATCGCTCGTTCACACTCGCTGTTGACGGATGAGCCGTCGGTCGAGGCTGAGAGCTCGGCAGCTTGTGTCAAGCTGAGGGGAGAGCGGAACATGAACATAATGAGAACCTTCCCTCGCTTACTTTCAGATACCGGCCAGAAGAAGACGCCGGAGAAGAAGGATGGAAGGCGGATGTCGTTCCAGAGACCAAAGGGCACCATCGAGTATTCCGTAAGTGGGAACAACAACCCCTTTCCTTGTTATTTCTTTGCATGTGCTGTGTGTTATAGGCTTGTATCTTGCAGATCTCCTCCCGGCGCTGTTTACTCAGAGGATTTTTCCACATGTACCTGCGAGATTTTTGTGAGAGTTTGCACGAGGACTCTGTGTGTGTGTGTGTGTATCCACAGGGATGATTTGAGAGCAAGTGTGCATGAAGCCGTGCGAATGTTTACATCAGCCTGTTTATTTTCACCGGTCTGCATGCGTTCCAGCAGAGTATTGCTGAATGACCTTCCTTTCTGCGTTTGCATTTCTATTGATTTGACGAGCGTGTGTGCCAAGTGAGAGAGACCGTGTGAGCTTCGATTGTCTGTCTTAACAGCTTGTTGTGTTCTTGAAATGACCCTCAAATTCCAGCTGCGGGCAGAATGCTTCTCATCTCTCTCCCTTGTAACGTAGGAGCGTGTGGGTTGAGCTGAGATCTGGAGTTCTGCCTGGAAGTGGAAAAAGACAGAGGAGAGGAAACTGCTGGCAGCTAGAGCTGTCATTTAGCCAGAAGATTGGAATCATACTGCTTTTTCACCAAAAATGGTGCTGGTGCTGCTGCCGGAGCTGGTGCTCACTCAGGGAATCTGATAACATCTCTCAGAAGCAGCCAATGTTTTTGACTTAGATGAACTGACTAGGTCACTGTCTTTGTTTACAAATCTTACGAGTTTTGAAAACATATTTTAACATTCAAAGTAGAGACGTGCAAAGTCAACTAGTCAGGGCTACCTGAATTTAAAGACACAAAGTTTAAAACACAGCATGTTGTCAGCATGCTGTTGAAAGCACTGTAGCTAAAAATATTAAAACTAAATATATGTATAATAAGAATAACACCAAGTTAATCAAACTTGATTTTTGATTAGTAGCATTGTGACCTATCCCTAATCTTAAGTCATTTAACTAAGCGTCTTTTTGATATCAGAGGTTTCTTTCATATATATAGTTTGAAATGTATATTATTTTTGGGTGGGTAAGATTTTTTTAATGTTTTTTAAAAGTCTAGTGCTCACCAAGGTTGCATTTATTTAATTAAAAATACTGTAAAAATATAAATGTTGTCTAATGTTATTACAATTTAAAATAACTTTACTTCTATTTTAATATATTTTAAATGTAATTTATTCCTGTGATGGCAAGGCGGAATTTTCAGCATAATTACTCCAGTATGTAGTGTCACATGATCCATCAGAAATTATTCCAGTATGCTGATTTGCTGCTCAAGAAACATTTTGTATTATTATCAATGTTGAAAACAGTTGTGCTGTTTTATATTTTTGTGGAAATCTCATTTTTTCAGGATTCTTTGCTGAATAGAATGTTCAAAATAACTCAATTTAATTGAAGTACATTCTACAAACTATTCAGTTGTTAACTTCTAGTAGACTAATCAACCATTGTGATCAATTATAATTGTGTCATTGTGACTTAATCATTTAATTCCACATCTTTTTGATGTCATGAGTTGCTTATGATGCAGCAGACATTGTTTACATATACAGCAAATAAAAAATTCAGAGCAATTCATACAGATATGTGAAATCTCAATGATATTAGTTTGTTTGAGACTAACTGTGAAAAAAGGGGCATCAGTTTCGGTTTAAAACTGGCATCAGGTAGCTGTGGGATTGGATGCTGGTGTAGTTGACGTGCTGCTGCTGTTGCTGTCACGGTTTTGTTTCCACACGGTTCTGCTCTCCCCTCGGATCTGAGCAGTTGTCTCACACCCGTCTCCCCACAACTCACGCTGAAGATCCGTCTCTGTCGGCCAAAAGTGATTAACAGGACCTTTGTTTTCCTCCGCAGAGCGTGAAAAGTGTGCAAGACGACAGCGGGGCATTTGTCACAGGGCATAAACAGCGTGTCATGAGGCTATTTGTGGCGGTTGTTGGTGAGGGGTGTGGGGGTTAACATGAGAGAGATGGCAGATATGGCACTCATATCTCAGTCTTCCAGCTTGCCTTGCAGTCTTCCACTCCAAACCACACCACACCGCTGCAAGATGGAGTGATGGATGTGATTTTGAGAAGATGTTTGGATAATTATTGGACATGATGCATGACCCTGAACACACAAATCATCTTTAAATGGATAGCTCATCCAATAATCTATATATGAATATTCTGTCATCATCCTCTTGTCGTTCCAAAAATGCCTTTCCTTTTTTGTGGCTTCATTGTTTTTATCCATACAATGAAAGTCAGTGGGTCTTAGTGTTGTTTTGGACCCCACTGACTTTCATTGCTTGGCAGTTTAAAAATTATTTGTAAATGATGACAGTGTTTTCATTTTGGGACACTTTCTGAAAAACTGCCTCCATTATTGTGAAAGCCTCGCCTCCTGCCACAGGTAATTGTCTGCTCTTTTCTCAAGAAGCAGTCTTGACCTCAGGAGGCGTTGAAGGAGAGCTAAACTGTAGCCCAACTGCTCAGTCACTAATAACGCTCTGCGGGTCAGCGGGTTCTCGCCATTGGCTGGTCTGTGGCCAATTAAAGTGGTTGGACTCCAGGAAAGAGTGAGAGAGATTGAGATCTCATTGGAGAGAAACAGTAAGGATTCAGCATCTGCTTTAATGCTTCCTGAGTCTGTTGATTTCTGCAGCAGTCTGATTCGGCTGGAGTCATTGTGTCACATTGAGTCACAGCACTGAAGCTTATAGTCTCATTATGCATGATGCATACTGTGCACAAAGATGAGATAAAACATGAGATTTTATCACATGGCCGAGCTGTTTTAAATGCTTTTAGGGTGAATGTTTGTGACCAGGCTCACCAGTTGCCCCTTGACATCCTGCTGACATTTGCCAAAACAGGCTATTGGGACATTGAAGACACCTCGAGCTGGTACAAAAGTACTTTGGAGATGCAGTGGTTTCAGATATTTACCATAGTATTGAATGATTGTCATATTCATGTACCATGGTTTTTCAAAGAATACCATAGTATTACCATGTCTAAAGCACGGTTGATATTTCCATGGTGATTTTTTTGTAAGCGCTGGCTCATTTACGTCCTGCGAAAGAGAGAACGCCAACATCTTGCCAAGACTGCTGAGCTAAAATTAGTTCTTTAAGTGATCATCGACGCAGTTAGCCAGCTTGTGCCATGAGGGTAGTAATGACGGTGTCACTATGGCAACTCTCATGCCACGGCAGCCGTGATGTCCCACGCAGTATGGAGCTTGTCTGATTTGACATTCTGTCTGATTGTACCGTTTGCTGGAATGTCATTTCCAGTTTGATGAGCTGTGTGTTCTGTACTAGTGTGAATCCCATGAAACCAAAAACATGCATGGATCGTATTTCACCCCAAAAGAAAGAAGTAATTATGTTTTACATAATGAAAACAAAGGTTATTATAGGAACAAACTAAAGTTTTTGCATTGTAAAAGTATTTTTATAACAATTATCATTACCGAAATGCAAAAAAATTTGTTTTAATTTTTGCCATGCAAAAGAAGATTGATATAGTTATATAATATATACATATTATATAGTATATAGTATATATACATATACGCCGGCAGCCATATCACCCTGTAGCCCAGTAAAGCGCTTTGAGTGCCTAGAAAAGCGCTATATAAATGTAATGAATTATTATTATTTATTATTATATATTGTACTTTATTTATTTATTTATTTTATTTTTGGGGGGAAATGTAACCTGGAAATGTGACCTTAATTGTTATGAAAATAATTCACGATCCAAAAAAATCTTTACAAATAAACACATTATATACAGTATCTATCTATCTATCTATCTATCTATCATCAATATATATATATATATATATATATATATGTATATATATATATATATTAAATCGCATGCGTTAACGATGACAGCCCTAATATATATATATATATGTGTATATATATATAGATATACAGATATAGACATAATAGATAAAAGATCAAATTTGTTCAGGAGTGTATTTGTATATAGCAGGTGCGTTTGCTGGATTCTAATTGGTTTAGACAGATTGATTATAATTTTTTTGTTTTTACACATTTAAATATGAATAGAAAATAAATTAGAAGGGACATAATGTTGTGTAATAAAATGTACAAGTAGAGCACTGTAATAAATAATACATACAGACATGAATGTGGTTGGACTTGAATATGGCTTCTGATGAGATATGTGAGAACTTGTGAAAGCTGCTCCCAGCTTTAGGGTGGTGTAAGAGCTAAACACTGTCTTGTGATGTTTGGTACCAACCCTAGACATAACTAGTCTTGATCCTAATGACTTAAGAGATTGACGTCTCTAAATTCAGAATGGGTGAGCCACGTTTGAAGCTGTTGTAAAATGTGCCTCTGCCTGCAGATTCTATTAGTGTCAAGTAGCTAAACAGCAGCGTATAGTTATAATAAAGAAGTATACTACTTGCTGGAAGAATTGTTTATGTAGATTATTAACCTTGATACTCATATGTGTCAGGAAGCCAGTGTAAGGACTGATGCGCTCTGATGTTTCTTTACTAGTTGTACATATCTTTGCGTTCATTTATAGTTTTATTGTTGATTCTGCTGTTGAAAGAAGGAACCTTGAGTCGCCCAGGACTGATGCGCTCTGATGTTTCTTTACTAGTTGTACATATCTTTGCATTCATTTATAGTTTTATTGTTGATTCTGCTGTTGAAAGAAGGAACCTTGAGTCGCCCATGTCTGGAAAATGTGGAGTTTGTCTAGACTGTTCTGATGCCTCTTACTGCTGCGTGTGTCTTTTTTCCGAGCAGAAGCGACTGGCAATGGCTGTCATCTCTACTGGCACTGCTCGTGTTGTATATTGGGTGATATTTTTATCCACGGCTGCCTTTAGAAAGAGGACGACAGACCTCAGCGGGACTTCCTGCTAAAGTCTGAGATTGAATTAGGAGGGAAAAAACACGGGCGCGAAGGATAGAGCACGTCTAGACTGCAGAGAAAATCATAAATTCACCATCTAACAACTACAAGCATTAGTGTCCAGTGAAGGCAGGTTGTGTTTGCTCTGAAATGAAGCGTCCAAAGCTACAAATAAATAGCCCACGGAAAAAACGTTTTCAAATGGTTCTCACAGGGAATCAATGTTCTGTGCCAGACAGACTGGATGAAAGGACGCCGCTTGCGTGGGGGCATTGGGAATATCGACTGTTGAAGTTCCCATCTGGAGACGACCAGAAAACTTCTGTGCAAATTCAGGGGTTGGGGGGGGGGTTCTTTCATTCTCTAAGGGGCCATTTAAACGACAACGTTTTCAGCCAAAAACGGAACACTTTTTATGCGTTTTGACTGTTCGTTTACACGACAACGGCGTTTTGGGGACTGAAAATGCTAATTTTTGAAAACGGGTTTCAAAGTGCAAGTTTTTGAAAATGGCACCGTTATCGTTTCCGTGTGAAAACCCAAAACGGGAATCTTTGAAAACAGTGACGTCATGCGCGTGCATAGTACGTGTTAGGTATGTAGACATGCGCAGTACGTGTCGATTTTAAAGGCAAGCACGAACAAACATACACAACAGTGGCAGAGTATATAGTACTGTTGTTGCTGCTCAAGAGTTTGCTAACGCTTCTTCAGCAAAGTGTGGATTTACTTCAATATTACAACCAACAGCGGAGACGCATCATAGACATCATAAAATCGTCACTTCCCTACAGGTACTGTTTACTAACAAGGTGACAGCGCCAACTACTGGCCTGGCATATGTAATACAGCGTTTTTGGCAATTTTCGTGGATATGTGTAAACGCGAATCGTTTTGAAAACGTTGTCGTGTATACGTGAAACTTTTTAAAAACACAAGGGTAAAACTTTTCCGTTTTTGACTACACTGTTGTCATGTAAACGTAGCCTAAGAAAAACAACTAGCAGAAGTCTGATTCAGAGTAGAAATGGCATTGGATATGCTGATGTTTTTTACTGTCTGATGTTTGGGAAACTCTGTGTGATTGCGTAAACCATTTCAGTCATAAAGAAACGTGTTTATTTTATGTGTTTTCTCTGAATTGTCCTTTTAGGGCCCGTTCACACAGGATGCGCTCTTGTGTTCAAAACACAAAGTTTAAGTTTTTCAAAGTTAAACTTCTTTTAACTTGATGTTGTTTCTCGAAAAAACAGAGCTCATGCTGCAAGATGCTGAAAAAAATTTGTCACAACGTGGTGTTCATGAAGAAGCTGTGCCTTTGTTTAGTGAGAAGTGATTAAAGGGTGAGTTAAGCAAAAAATGTCAATTTTGTCATCATTTACTCACCCCCCCCAAAACCTGTATGATTTTTTTCTTCTGTGGAACGCAAATGTAAATGTTTAGCTTGCATTCTTTTCAGGCTAAACTCTGTGTTTGTGTCTCTTTGATCTGACCATCTCACTGTCCTCCTCACATGAGAGACTCATGAAATAGTAAACAGACAGACTATGAACTATGTAGAATCCTTTACATTAAGTCATTACCTACAGTATAATGGTCTGACTATCTGAGCTCAGATGTTTATGTTTAGAGGACTGTAATGTGGTGGTATGGAGAGTACAGGAGGAATTTAGCATGTCAGTGTTTTGTAGAATTCATCATGCAGCAATAAGTTCCACACAAGATGTGCAAAACGGGAAGAATATGTTCACACCATGCAACATTTCTCTTGTTGTTAGGTTTTTGTCCTCTCACTTTCTTTTAGTGTCAAACAGAAACTTTTTTTCTCAAATTTAAGCCAGCTTTTCACCCTCTGTGACTTTTATTTTATTTTATTTTACTGGATAGTGCTGGTTAACATTTTACAGTAGTAGTAGGTGTTTAGAATAAAGTTCAATAGAAAAAAAACTTAATTCGAAAACGTAACTGAATAGCAGCTTTATGCTATCTTTCAAAATGTTGAGGTCATTAAGTTAAATTTTTTTAAACAAAATACTTTTATTCAGCAGTGATGCATTAAATTGATCAAAAGTGAGATCAAAAGACATTTATAATGTTACAAATGATTTCTATTTCAAATAAATGCTGTTCTTTTGAACTTTGTATGTATTTATCAAAAATGTAAAGAATGTATCACAGTTTCCACAAAAATATGAAGCAGCACAACTGTTTCCAACACTAATAATAATAAGAAATGTTTCTTGAGCAGCAAATCAGTATATTAGAATGATTTCTGAAGAATCATGTGACACTGAAGACTGGAGTAATGATGCTGAAAATTCAGCTTTGCATCACAGGAATAAATTACATTTTAAAATATATGTAAATAGAAATTTGTTATTTTACTGTATAGCTTTATTGCTATATTACTGTTTTTAGTGTATTTTTACTGAATTTATTGTGTTTTTGATCAAACAAATGCAACCTTGATGAGCATTAGAGACTTCTTTCAAAAGCATTCAAAATTTTACCGACCCCAAACTTTTGAGTGGTAGTGCACAACATACACCTTGTGTAGACCGAGAGGAACCTAAAGAAATGTCTTCGCAACAATGTCATACACAACAATGGCAGAGTATATAGTACTGTTGTTGCTGCTCAAGAGTTTGCTAACGCTTCTTCAGCAAAGTGTGGATTTACTTCACCAATATTAAAACCAACAGCGGAGACGCATCATATACATCATAAAATCGTCACTTCCCTACAGGTACTGTTTACTAACAAGGTGACAGCGCCAACTACTGGCCTGGCATATGTAATACAGCGTTTTTGGCAATTTTCGTGGATATGTGTAAACGCGAATCGTTTTGAAAACGTTGTCGTGTATACGTGAAACTTTTTTAAAACACAAGGGTAAAACTTTTCCGTTTTTGACTACACTGTTGTCATGTAAACGTAGCCTTCCTCTTCTCCTTTCTCCTCGTTTTTTTTTTTTTTTTTTCATGTTTTTTGTTCTTTTGTTGTGCAGGTGGATTCGCGGGACACTCTGAACAGTATCGCGCTGAAGTTTGACACAACTCCCAACGAACTTGTTCAGCTCAACAAACTCTTCTCCAGAAATGTGGTCCCTGGTCAGGTGTGTATTTCCCATTGAATATCCTATTTCTTGTTTTTTAGTTTAGTTTAGTTTTAGGTATTTTAGATCATTTTTAAGCTACTGTTGTTGTTTCCAATAGTCACACTAACAAAAATCACACACACTACTGAATTCATGGCAGGTTTTCTTTGCAGACTTTCATTTCAACGCTTCACTCCCTCACCATTAGATCTCAGCCAAGTGTTAGACAAAGAATCAATCTCTCACTGTTTAATATACTGTAACAGCATATCAATTATTGGCCAATATGACATTTAACCAGATATTATCTCTCAGGTAGATGGAGTGATTAATGACTTCTCTTTTCTAGCCAGTGCATGAGCAGTTATGAAAGATCTCTTGCTAAACAGCTTCAGTATTGCTTCATCATCTCCTCACAAATTCATGTTAAGCAAAGCTGAAGTCTGGATCGTTGATATTCACGTGTCAGCGACCGCAGTAATGAGAGGGTAATAGATAGAGTCAGGCGCTGGAGATGGTCGACCGTCCTGTCACAGTACAGCTGGAGGGCTCTCAGCGTGGATCACGTGACCAAACTCAGTGGCTTCTTCCATTAGCGTAATCCTCCCAGCGCTTCGGCCCGCTGAACAGCCCCTCCACACTGACTCCACTGCCCTGCAAACTACCACGAGTGGAGCCTGTTCTGTGTTCAGAGATCTGAGGAGCACCGGGAGAGATCATGTTTCATGCAGTGAACTTTGAGAAGTTTAATCACTGATTTCTTCCCTGTACTTTAACAGTTTGGGGTGGAAGAATTTAAAACATTTAATAAAAAAAAAGTGTGTATGTGAGTATTTGTGTACAGGAGAGTGTGACAAAATTACCATGAGAAGTTAGTTAAATCTGACAAAACCCCTAATTGCTGACAATGATTTGACCAAATAAATAAAAAGAATAAATAATAATAGTAAAAATATATATAATAAAATAAAATACTAATAATAAAATACTCATTTTTAGAAATCTTTTATATGTTAAATATATTTTAAATTAAACATTTTAAACTGTTTTCATTTTTTATATTTTAAAATATCCAATTAATTTCAATTAATTTGTTGATTTAATATGACAGAATCAGGACAGATTTGTTCTATTGCAGCTTTAAATTTTAAAAACTATAACATTTATTTGAAAAAGACTGAAATAAATGAACTTTTCCACGACATTCTAATTTATTGAGATGCACCTGTATACGCTCATTTTTAAATTCAATTACATATTTTTAAAATATTTTTTTGGAAATTGTTTTTATTTTTATTTTTTCAATATGCTATTAATTATCCAATAATGGATTGATTTAATATTAAAGACAGATTCAGAACAGATTTGTTATTTTTCAGCTTCAAATAAAAAAAAAAATTTAGAATGGAATTTTTTTTACAGATTATTTATTTATTTAAAATGTCGAGTCAATTATTATTTTTTTTGTTCATTGACATTATGACCTTATTTTTTATTTATCAATCATCAATTGACAGCCCTAATAAAAAATAATAGAAGTCTTGGTTAAACACCTTAACATGTACAATGGATAATAATTTTGATAAACTTTTGTCTGTGTGTGTATTTGACTTTTTTGGCTTTTACATTTGGGGACAACTTAAATTATTCTGGCAAAACTTTTTTTTAAGACTTCCTCAAAGGTAAAAATTATGAAGTAATGCATTTAAAAAATTAAGGTATAAAAAGGCAAATTTTTAGCCGGTTTTATTTTAGCAGGTCAGGGTTAGTTGTAGTAATTGTATGAAAATTGTGGCTTTATATATAAACAGTACAGGTACAGTTTGTCCTCATTTACATAACTAGATCAGTGCATGTGTGTGAGTAGTGAGTGTGCGTCCATGCATGCAGTAACTTGCTGGTGTTTGTGAAGCGTTACGCTGCGGTTGTGTTTGCAGGTCCTATATGTGCCTGATCCGGACTACGTGTCCAGTGTGGGCAGCTCTCCCTCCTTCAGTCCCAGCAGCCCGCTCTCTCCCACCTCCTCAGAAGCTGACCTGGAGAAAGTGAGCAGGGTATGTGACATTTCCCACTTCACACCGCACAGCCTCATCATTTAACCTGTGCTCTGGAGGGACTCTCACACAATCATACAGCATGCCATAAGTTCACACTGAAGGATCTCTGGGTATTTTCCATAAGCCTATGTGTCTTATCCTTTCTGGTTTACAGGAATCATGTGAAAGAGAATTAATGGTGAACAGTGAAATCATGAGCCGACAGCTTGAGATGCTGCTGTTCATTGTTAGTCAGGAAACTTTGTGCATTGTTTTCCATCAGCTGATAGGAAGAATGCCAGTGTTGCAGAAAAGCTCTCCATTATGTTGTTGAGGTATCCGTGTGTTTGTCTGTCAGGATGAATAGGAGCTGTAATTGTTTAAAAAATTAACTTAAGGTCAACACGTTTCGCTTTAAAGCTTAAGTGTGTAAGATTTTGTTAAAATACCCATAAGTATCCCAGTTTAATCTGCAGAGACAACTAGAAGTAAGTGTTCAGGAAAACTATTTGAAAACAGTCATTGCGTTTGCAATTCAGTTTGGTAAATACATGGCAAATTACACAATTAACTTGAAATACTGCAAATATATCACTGTTGATCTAATAGTTACAAAAGAAGGACAGATGGGTACATAAAATATTTATACAACACAAATGGATGTACCTCTGTAAATTTGCTTTTGAACATGAGATCACCTGGCTCAAGACTGTGGTTTTTCACTGTCAAACATGATATTTACACACCCTCTGTAATCAAATACCTGCCATGAGCTGTGTTGACTTGCCCTCATTCTTAGAAGCACTTCATCTAAATCCCTAAGAAATGAGCCATTTCTGGTGTGGTGAATAGGACTGGGCGATAGAGAATTTATCAAATGTAATCAATATTTAAGAATTTGCTCTAAAATGTCTTAAAGGGTATTTTCCCCCTCCAGTCAAAGCAACCATCAATTAAAATGACTAAAAAATATTCAAAATGTTTAATGCAAGACAGCTAAAATACCATAAAAATCTTGACACAAAACAAAATGTTAATTAACAGAGATATACATATTTACAATGATATGATTATGATGTAAAAATTACATTATTTTATATATTATATGCATATATTTTTTTAAAAGCAATTACACACACACATATAATGCATATATAATTAAATAAATATTTTAAAAGTATAATGACACTCATTAGAAAAATATAAATATATATGTACTTATATTAATAAATATATGTTTATTATTAATTAAATATAGTTAATTTATTATATTTTACATGTAAAATATATATATTTAAAAAAATATCTATTTAAAAATTAAAATATATTTTTAAAATATAAATAAAAAACGTATAATGACTCACTCTTGTCACTAGTTTAATGTCTAATGACAATAAGAACTTAATGGTCAAAGTGCAACATTACAATTTACCTATCAGTAAGCCCCTCCCCTCGAACGCAGATGAGCCAATAGCAGTTGAGTATCAGTTGCACGGGGACCGGAACTCGGACATCTTTAGGTTTCAGCGCCATAGAGAAACATTGGAAGATCCAAAGCTTTCATTCGTTTGATGGCAAAACGACGTGCCTGGAGTACTTGTAACACTGATTCCATGTATCCTGAGAGGATGGGCAATGGAATTTATTTTACTCCATTTCCTAAACCCAAATAAGTCCCTAAGCATTCAACCCCAATCCCAATGAAGATGAAAACGTTCATTTTCTGGTTGTCATACTCTCATTAAATTACTATTTTCATCTGCTCAAGCAGAACGTTAATGTCATTTTGTGCTGCAAGCTATCTCTGGCTAAAACTAGCTATTGTTAAATTTAGCGAGTCCATATAACGTACCAACCTAAATATATAACTGTTCTCATGTCATGTACAGTGTAGGTCAAAAACATATAAACGAAGATCTACATTTCAGTGCCTCTCCATATTAAACTGGTTAAATGTAAATTAATTTAATCGTACCCTGCGGTACATGAATATTGTTGATCCTGGATGTTGTCATCTGCGATCGTGACGACCGTAACATGAGGTGTCTCCTGCTTGCATTGTGATCTGTAAACCCTTGCTTCCAAATTAATTTTGTTACCCACCATATTTATTTTAAAATCTTTTATATATCCCTCCATAGCATATTTAAGTCCCACTTGAATGGTGGTCCGTGTTTCCAAAATTTTCAAAAACATCTTGGGACAAGGTTTTCACTCTGACAGCTGTCATTGTGAGACAGTGAGCAACTCCGTTTGTTTGTCCGAGTTAGCAACAGTAACTAAGGGGGACGGGGCTTACCGATAGGTCAATTGCTTATTTTATATTGTTAGGGAAAAAATTTGAATATTCTATTACTTCCCAGCCTTAGTGGTATAGCATCTCTTCTCTTTCCTGTGGAGTAACTGTGCTCGTGTTACATGCTGTCAGTAGGTTTGCTGTTGAATTTCTGTTTTGTAGTAAAAGGCTTTACCTTCAACATCTTATAAAGAAGAGGCCGCTGTACCTCACTGCCTCTTGGTCTCCATAGTGACTGCTGCGACGGTACCCTTTGCAAACCTGCCCACTTGTGCACTGAGCCTTAGACGCTCCTTTCCCTTTGGTTTCTTTCACACATATACAGAGTTCTGGCATGAAACTCTAGATGGACAGAGTGTCAAGGGGTAGGGGTGAAAATATTCCCCTAAGAATTGGGACACCACTACTATACCGTCACACATCATCATACGTCGTCTAGCTCCTACAATAAACACACCTATACTGTTGTGCTGGTGTGCATTAGAGCCTTTAATTACCGTTCTTTGTTAATGCGCTGCTTACTGACACACACACACACACACACACATCGGAGATCGCGCAGCTCACACATCCAGGAGCAAAGAAACTTGTCAACACTGCCCCACGACTTTTATTAATAACAGTTTAAATACTCGCTACAATATATTTTCCAGCAACAAGAGGATATAATCGCTGTTTTTGAAGTAAACTCACTCACTGTAAAGAGAGACGCACAGACACGCATACACGCAACTTGTCTTGAATTGGCAGTATCTGAGAAAAAAGTTTAGCGATTTCTAATTATATGTCTATGGTGGTTATCGCCCAGATCAGATATGAAAATATGTTGTGGTACTATCGTGCAGTCTGTAATGACATGACGTTAGTAAATTTAAGCGATATTTTGCACCCATTTCTTAATATGACCGTAAATATGAACACACAGTTGAATGTAATATAAAACAAATGATTACTTTTCATTAAAATCTTTATTAATGCCAATAATGCTTACATTTATGTGTCTTTTTGTTCGCTCGGGCAGCCATGTTGCCGCTGTAGCCGGTTTATGCTGAGATCATTCATACCCCTTCGTTTGAAGTGTGGTCCCGAAAAATCTTCATTTGAAGGGCTATCTGGCCTTTCCCCTTACCCCTACCCCTCCAACCAAAAGAGAATTGAGACACCCTTACCCCTTCACGTGAACGCGCGAAATGGAGGGGTAGGGGAAAGGGGAAGGGCTAGAGGGGTAGAAATGGGATTGGGCCTTGCTCTGCCGCAGCAGCAACAGCAGTGTAGCAGATTTATTCCGATATATTTATTTAAGACCAAATACATTAACATTGTCATGTACATTACCATGCCAATCCCTCCGAGAGTTGTCATGACAGAAATCTATTTAGACCATTGATCTGGGAAAAGGAAGCTGTGATCTGTTTAGCAGTCTGAGACAGGTGCTTTACTGGGATGTAAAATAATATAGTATGCAAAATATAATACAGTGCATCCAATAAAATGTATATTCATTTTGAGATGTAATTATATTACAAATAGAGTTACTTTAAGTGAGCATAAGATGATGGCAAAAACAATTTTAGCGTAAAAATAATACAGATAAATTTTGTACAATTAAATATAGAATAATGACAGATATATATCAAAACTAAAAAAAAAATAATAGTAATTTTTTTTTTAAATCACTAATATCATAGCTACTTGGGGTGCTTTCACACTTGGTTCAATTGCTTGGTCCGAACCCAAGTTCGATTGCTCCCCCCTCCCCCTGCCCCCGCTGGACTGTGTTCACATTATATTATTTGTGTCCGAACCGCGGTTCGTTTGCGTCATCAAGCCAGCAGCTGTTTACCCCGTTGCTTAGTAACGATGGCGCAGGAGAAGACGGCAAAATGCGTAGCATTGCTCTCTTCAATTTTATATTTATGCTTTTGAACCATAGTTTTTTTTTCCAAAGCTTCAGTACATAACAGCAGTTACGTCTGCCTTACGAATGTACTGCAAATGCTCTAAAGAACTCTGAAGGCGAACAGAAATGAGATATACAGCTCTCTGCTTGCAGCTCGTCAGGAAAGTGAGTGAAACACAAACACACATTTTTATCAAATAATACATCATTAATAGCGGTTCACTTCTGTGATTTGGTACGATTGCATTCACATCAGCAGCAAACCGTACCGGAGTTCACTTGAACCGTACCCCAGACCACCCTTTTTAAGCGGACTCGGGTACAGTTCGCGGGTGCGCACCCGAGTTCGGAAGACCGTGTTCACATCATCCAAACGAACCGAACTCTTGACGTCAATCGAACTCAGGTGCGCACCAAAAGTGCTAGTGTGAAAGCACCCTCAATATATGATCTTGTGTTGCCTCAGTACTCAAGGTGGTGATATATTACTTTCAAATGTCTGTGCAATTAAACTAAATAGTTAATTAATTATTAATCAGGTAGCTAACTGTAAACATACTGTTAATTAACTTGCTTATAACGATTGTGTGACGGACTGGACATGACAATTGAGATCCAAGTGCAAGCTTTTATTAAAACAGATCGTGGTCAAAAACAGGCAGGGTCCAACACCAGCAAACAACAGTATCCGAGGCATGACAAAAAGTAATCCAAAAACAAGCAATGGTCAGGGCAGACAGCAAACAATCACAAAAACAATGAAACACTCCAAGGTCCAAAACTCCAAGGTAAACATGTAAAACGCCCAGTAATGTCCGCAAACAGCTAAACAAGACTTCGAAATGTTAGTGTGTTTGTGTGCTGCTTAAATAATACTATGACAGGAAACAGGTCTTGTGTTCATCTATTTCTAGAGTGTATGCACTGACCCTTAAAGGGCTGCTGTCTATGTAGGCAGCGCACAGCAAGGCAGCCCTCAGAACAGACAGCGGCGCTCATTGACCCCCTCAGCCAGAGAGCCTTTTCCCTGCACACTACAGAGTCCTCCAGAGACATGGCAGGGTGAGCGTCAGCCAGCACTTTGATTCAGTAGTGTAAAGAAAGCACTTCAGTAAAGCAAACAGCTCTTTTCTCAGGCTGTAACGATCATTTAATTACGGAGCCGTTATTGCGGTGCTACAGACAGGGCTTGTATTAATTATTCAAGCGGATGCCCTGGCATGTTTGTGTGTAATGAAGAGCAATAGTGAACACTGACCACAGGGTGCAGTTTATTTGCTTTCAGAAGTAGATGCTGCTGTAAGTTATATTAGCCAAAAAGTACAAGGTACTACCATGGTAGAAGAATATGTTGAGGAATATGTAAGTACTATAAAATACTATAGTACTATAGTAAACATTTGTGTGTTTGTTTAGTTTTATTTATGTATTATTTCTTTTATCTGTTAATGTATGAATGAAATTAGATACTGTGATAAATATGTTTGTTTGGTTAGAGAGAAAAAAAAGCTAATTGTTAAATCAATTATTCATTAAAAATTACAAATAAGTCAAAAAGTATTTTCCTGTCTAAGTGGGCGGATCTTGGTCAGAATAAGCTGGAAAAGTGGATCAGACTTTGTGCTGATATTTAAAAGTCTGACTATACAAGCAGCATTGACTGTTTATGAAATCTGGTGACTTTGAATTGAGTCTCCTGAGGAGTTTTTGCCTCGTATCATCCTGATCGCACCCTCCCTTCCTGCTGTATGCTAAATTTAGTCTGTGTCACGAGAAGACGAGAGGGAGTGAGAGACTGGTAGAGAAAAGAAGAGTAGGAAGGCCGGTGTGTGTGTGTGTGTGTGTGTGTGTTAGAGAGATGGCCAGTGTTAATTACCAGTGGCTGCTGGTGTTGGCTGACTCTAGGAAAGGTGACTTTGTCCCAGTGTTACTGGTCTGATTTCATGCCCAGAAACTCTTGTGGTGCTTTGCTTCAGTCAATGACAGCATGAAACTCTTCAGATCAGCAGAGGTTATGTGGTGATGTTAAGTTAGGACTGTGAATGTTTTCATGGTGAGTTTCAGGCTCATTAGAAACTCTGAAAATTGATCTTTGTGACATCATGTATACCATTCAAAAGTTTTGGGTCAATAATTTTTCTTTTTTTTCATCAAGGATGCATTCAATTAATTAAAAGTGACAGTAAAGGCATTTATAATGTCAAAAAAAAAAATTCTATTTCTAGTTATTGATAGAAGAATCCTCTAAAATTCTTTCCACAAAAACATTAAGCAGCACAAATGTTTTCAACCTTGATAATTATAATTGTAATTATAATTATAAATGTTTCTTGAGCTGCAAATCAGCATATTAGAATGAACGATGCTGAAAATTCAGTATTGCATCACAGGAATAAATTCAATTTTAAAATATATTCAAATAGAAAATAGTTCTTTTAAATTGTAAAAATATTTCACAATATTACTGCTTTGTTGATCAAATAAATGCAGCCTTGGTGAGCATAAGAAACATCTTTCAAAAATATGAAAAAACCTTACTGACCTCAAATTTTTTGATAAGTTATGCACCTCTACTGTATGCCATTTCACTATATGCAGTTCCAATTTCTTTTGATTTTAAAGATTTTGCAAGAGCACAGAGATAAATTGATGCAGTCATTAAGTATTTTGCTTTCAATAACAACAAAACCATATACAGTATGGATCCATTCTGGAATCTTGAGCGTTGCCGTAGAAACAAATAATTTCTGAACCTAAGGATGTGAATGGCTCCAAGTAGAATCTAGACACCTATTTCAGTGACATCTGTCAGGTAGTTTTTGGCTTTTCCCCTGCAGAACCCGTTTCTAGTCACCAGATGGAGCTGCAGGTTGTTGTCGTAATATTTCAGAGCAAACAGCTGCATATAAGTGCTGTTGTTGATCTTGGTTAATATTAGAGTCAGCTGACCGTGTCCTTCTGCTGTGTTACTCACGCTCATTATAACGACAGCATAGCCGTTGAGATTTTGAGTGCCCATCTACTGCTTCAGGCTAATAGCACATGAGTCTTTAACATGATCTGTGTGAATTTGAACAGTACTGTAAGGGTGTGTGTGGAGTTTAGACCAGTCCAGCGGTTATCTAATGATCACATGGATGTCAACCACCCACATGTGCAGCCCTGCAGTCAGGGTTAGTGGCCATTTTCCAGGCGTAGGTTCTAAATCCAGCCATTGGTCTCCTCCAGGCTGGTTTTCACTGATGCTATGTAAAACCAGCGCAGCGTAGGTAAACTCCAGGTGACCTAGAGGACATTAAGATAAGCTTTTACTCTTTTTCTCCTCCTCCATGTCGGATAGAAACGTCACCCAGCCAGAGGACACATTCTGTTGGTCTGTCTCTCCCACAGTGTCTTTGATGTGGTTTGGTAAAAATCATGAGATGTTCTTGGAGAAGCACTGAATGCATGTTCTTCTTGACCCAAAGACTTCAGAAGCTGTTGTTTTTGTGCAGCAGACTTTATCGTTGTGTGCTGGCCTGTGCTCTGTCAGTCCTTGTGACCTTGTGTCCATTGCTGTGATCTGGTGCGGTAATGTTGTTTATGAATTGACCACCTGTGCAAGGGTCAGTCTGTTAAGACCGAATGTCATTATTGGCTTTTACTGGGACAAATAAGTGCAATAAATGTCCTTTATTTTAATAACGGACAAATTGAGAAACATTTTAAGTCACACTGCAGAATTGATCCCAGCACCATTTTAATGAAAAACTGACTTTTTTTTTTTTTTTTTTAAAAACAACTTTTCATTTTTTTTTAATTTGGGGTATTTTTTGTAAAAAAAAAAATATTTAGATAACTTTTTTTGTCTGAAAAAATGGCTTGTCAGTTTTTATTTTAATATAATATTGTTGGTTTTTGTTATTTTTTTATTTATATAAATCTTTTTGTGTTTGTAAAAATCCTACTTGTCTTTTTTATATAACATTTTTTTGTTTGAAAAAATGACTCGCCATTTTTTATTTGTATAAGTTTTTGTAAAAATATATTTTTATAATTTTTTTATTATACAACGTGTTTGTTTGTAAAAATTACATTTATTTATTTTTATTTGTGTATCATTTTCATTTGTAAATTGACTTATTTTAAGATGGCATTTGATTTTGATTTGTCAGTTTTTTTTTTTTATATATATAATCTTTTTTGTTAGTAAAAATTATTCATTTTTATTTACATAGCATTTTTGAGTTGTCATATTTTATTTTTATATCAGTTATATTTGTAAAGATAAATTATTTTAATATAACAGTTCTTGTTTTTGTTCATAAAAATTACTTATTTTTTGTAAAAATGGATTGTCTTTCTTTTTTTATATTATTTTTTTTATTTGTAAAAATGACTTGTCATGGCACATTGCACATTATTCCAAAGCAACTTTACAGAAATTTGTGCTAAAAATGAATTTTGTTAAAGGTGGGGTAAGCGATTTTTCAAAAACGCTTTAGAAAACTGATTCGGGCCGACTAGCAAAACAAACTTGTAGCCAATCAGCAGTATTGGCTAGGGGCATCTAGCCAACGTCTGCGGAACAAAAGGCTTAAAGCAAGAAGTAGGACCCGTGTAAATATCGGATCAGCTTTCCAGCGCTGGAGAGAACTCAAGGAGCGGAAGGCCTGCGATCGGACGCAGAGGTTGCTTTGTTTCTTCTCGATAGGTGAGTAACACCGTGTCTGCACTGCAACAGCTAAAGTCTAGTACACTGGACGCGACAAAGCGACCATTGAAAATCATTTGAAATTTGTGCCAATACGTCATGAATAGAACGCATCAGCAGTTTTCTGTCGGGATTTGTCGTGTCATGCCGCGCCACATCCAGTGTAGACCATAGCCTTTTGGGGGAGGGGCGTGTTTGTTTTGGTGATTTCAAATGTCAACATTGGCTTCCAGAAATCGCTTACCCCACCTTTAACTTTTAGTAGAATATTTAGAATACACTAGAATGTAGAAGGCCTCATTGCTAACACACATGGACTAAATTCCACAAAACACTTGTTTTGATTTCACAAGGTCTTTAAGAAATGCGTGTGACTGCTGTCTGGAGGACATGACCCTATCCAGCCTAATTATACAGGGCTTTCTTAAACCTACTGGTCTATTAGTATGTCAGGTAACCCACCAACTAGTCAGTTTGTAAAATATGTAGATTTGCACATCCCTAGCACAGATACAGATCTGTTTATCCATCCCTAAATCCTAAATTTTGCTCTACAGCATGCAGGGAAGGCGTCGTTTGTTCTTTTAAACTTTTGCAAAGTTCCGAATCAATGTCTTCCCGGGAACACTGGCTGTTCTTTTGTATTCCGGTGGTTAATAACAGCTTTGATAATGAAGCAAGCTATAAACAGCAAGCCGGCATCAGAGCTCTGGAAATACACAAACCTATTTGCGTTTCCGTGCACGTTACACTGGTGGCATCCTGCCTGCCGGCACTGTGCAAAACGAAAGAGGCTGCCAGAGGAGGAGAGACTGTGTTTGGAAGAGGCAGGGAGTGTTAACTGTGAACGGGGTTTCATGAAGGCTTGTTTTGACTCTCTGGTTGCTTATTCCGGGATCTGAAGGGTGGGCCGGTCTGTCATGGCACACTAGATGTGCGATGTCGAGGCCAGAGGGTGAGAACTGCGGCCACTGTGCTTGTCAAGGAAGATTTTGTGAGAGCGGTTTAGATTATAAATATTAATTGCAAATGTGTCGAATATGTGTAAAATGTTGTCTTTATTTATAGTATTCTAATGCAGATTTTGTGCTTGATTATGAGCTGTTACATCAAAGGCAGATCATGGACAAAGTCCAATTAATGAGGCTTCCTAAACTATTGGCCACTGCATTTTCTGACATTTCTACTAAAATATAATGAAATAGTTAAAATATTTGTATTATGTTGCTTGCAAAAAGTGTTAATTCATCATTAATTACTTTTGAATGGCCGTCAATAGAGAAAGATACAGATATTTATCACAGTTCCCACAAAAATATTAAGCAGCACTGTTTTCAACATTGATGATAATAATGTTTCTTGATCAGCAAATCAGTATATTAGAATGGTTAGAAAATTAATCTAAAACTATTAATAAAAATGTGATTTGTTTTTGGTAATACTGCATTGTGGTGCATTTTAAGGCACAGTTCACCCAAAAATGAACATTCTCTCATCATTTATTTCCCCTCATGTCATTCCAAATCTATAACTGCTGCTGAATACGATATAAAAAAAATTAAGATATTTTGACAAGTGTTGAACTGTTTTTTCCATACTGTCAATGGGGTCCAAAAACATCATTGTACCTTACTGACTTTCATTGATGACAATGTTTTGTTTTGTTTGTTTGTTTGTTTTTTATAAACTATCCCTTTAATACTTGTTAAAGCATGAGTAAAGGATGTCTTTGAAAATTGTTGCCCATTATAGTGTTAAAATATCGCTACTGTACTCAAGTATCCTGATCATGTACCTCTGCCTTTAATCACTATTATTGAGATAAACAGTAGTGGTGAGTGTCTAATTGTGTCTTAGTGTGTTTAATAGTGAGATTTACACAAAAGCCTTATAATGTGTTGTCAGATTCTCTGTTGTAAACACTGCCACTGCCAGATCCAAATAGAGAGAAAGAAAGAGCAGGAGAGATGAAGAATCAGTGGTCTCTTGTGCAGTTACTATCCCAGCATTTGGTGCATCAGTGTCAGTTTGCTCCAGTCGGCTCTGAGAGATGTGTGTGTGTGTGGAGGTGAGAGTGGAAGTGTGTGTCGGAGGGAAGCAGACAGCTGTGGGCAGGAGGTCATGTTTGCAGGTGACCCAGCACCCACTCTCTGCTCCCACTGTCGTCTGTGAGTATTCATGCCTCCTCCAACACACACACCACTACCCAGTGTCCTGTGCTGCTTCCTGTTTCAGAACAAGTCCAGGAGGAGTCTAAAAGGTTTCTCTTTTTTCAGACCTAATGCAGTTTTTAGTTTAGCCTTTCACTGGCATACACTACTGGTCAAAAGTTTGGGCTCCGTAAGATGTTTTTAAAGTCTCTTATGCCAATGCACCAATGCTGCATTTATTTAATCAGAAATACAGTAAAGTGATATTGTGAAATATTATTACAATTTAAAATTGCTGTTTTCTGTTTTAAAATGTAAGTCATTCCTGTGATGCAAAGCTGAATTTTCAGCATCATTACTCCAGTCTTCAGCATCACATGATTCTTCAGAAATCATTCTAATATACTGATTTGCTGTTCAAAAAAATGTCATGTTATTATCAATGCTAAAACAGTTGTGATGCTTAAAATTTTTGTGGAAATCATTTTTTATTAGGATTCTTTGATGAATAGAAAATGTATTTGAAATTGAAATCTCTTATAACATTATAATGAATTATATACATTGTTACAAATTATATGTACTGTTCAAACTTTTGAATGGTAGTGTATATATATCTACAGTACATCATAAATAAACATCAAATTACAGTAACATTATATTCTTTGGAGGAACAAAATTGACAAAGATTATGTTGTTGGCATACAGTAAGAATACTGACATGAAGAGAGCTATAAAATGTGGCTCAGATAAAAGAATTTATAGAGCTAATCAATATAATTTATAATCTTTTTAAACCTAACTATTTTGTACCCTATCCCTGAAATTCTCTAGCCGTAAAGGCTATCTCTCCCGGGTTTTCTGCAACCATGATGCGCGCGCATCCGGAATGTTTACAAACCTATAATTGGTCTATTGAAAAATATTTAAGTTCAAATTGATATTTCTGACTTTTGGTGGCACATCTGCAAATTTGAGCACAGTTTACTCTCAATATAATCTAATTTCTTGAAGAAGAAAAAAGACTAAAATATTAGAGATCTTATTTGTGATTTTCCACCAAATTACCATAGTTACTGCAGTTATTTTTACACAGTACAACCGTGGTATAAACCAACACTATTGTCAAAAAAAAGTTTTCTCATTTCCAGCATTCAGCACATCTTCATAGTTGGGAAAACTTCTGTGGTGGTGAATGGAAACTACAACAAATATAATTTTTGCGTTCCCATTTGCCCCAATAAATTAGCCCCAACAGTAAAAGAAAATATCAATGATTTTCTAGCATTTCTGTCACTTTCTTTCTTTTTAACTCTTCATTTTCCCACCTAACACTGGTGTGACGTACCTCAATCAATAACACGCCATGTTTGTTTGCTTAGGCCAAAGGAGAACTGGTCCTGGTTTCTCCCAAGGTTTTTTTTCTCGATTTCTGTCACCTGATGTGTTTGGGTTCCATGCCACTGTCACCTTTTGGATTGCTTAGTTGTGGTGTAAAAGACATTTAACTTTCAGTAATTTATCGATACGACCCATATGACACCATTGGATGAGAACAAAACTTGAACTGAATAAAACTGGATGATGGCACTGTTGTTTTCTGTAGCGCTGCTTTACTGCTGAATCACATCTCGCAACATTGACGCTGATCGATTAACTTCACGCTGTTATTGATCTGAACTAACTTGAGCTCAGTAATGACACTGTTGTCTTTCAGAGCTTCTTTACAGCAGAATCTGAACTGTCTGAATTGAATTGCTTCTGCGATTTTGTGTTTATCTCTGTGAATCTGCTTTGGCAGATTAATCGTCATATAATAACCAAAGTAATTTTTATGTAATGAAGACAATGTGATGGGTGGGTGAGTGGCTGGTGTTTCTTTTTTTCTCCCTGTAATCTGTCCCATCTCTGTCTCTCAGGACTCCAATGGTCCACCTCGCTCCGATGCTTCTGCCCCTCCAGTCTTCTCTGCCCTGCGGCCCTCCCGTGTGGTTTCCTCCACCTCGGAGGAAGAAGAGGCGCTGACAGAGAAGTTCCTCAAAATCAATTGCAAGTACATCACAGATGGCAAGGTGAGTCAGCGTTCGACTTTTCTAGTGGCAACATCTCCGAAGTTGCACAAAAGTTAACTTAAGGAGGAGTCCTCAGGTTAGTCATTAATAAGAACCCTGCTTTTCCTCCATCCTCTGGAGACTGCAAAACAGCAAGGAGCTCCAAGTTTTGCTTAAAGTGTGGGAGTTGAGCTGCTGTCTCCAGCACTGATCTGTTCTCTTTAGTGAATACTCTATGCCTGACGAGTGTAATGCTGTTAGTGCAAAAATGATTTTCTCTCACACTGTCAAATCATGCCTGCCCTCAGAGTCACCCCAGTATTTATAGAGTGAATTCACTCTACTGCGTGACCAGTGTCATCTGATTCACGAACAAGTGACTCTTATGAACCTGTTCTTGTAATTAAAGGGGTCATATGATGTTGCTAAAAAGAACATTATTTTGTGTATTTGGTGTAATGAAATGTGTTTATGCGGTTTAAGGTTAAAAAAACACATTATTTTCCACATACTGTACATTATTGTTTCTCCTCTATGCCCCGCCTTTCTGAAACGCGTCGATTTTTACAAAGCTCATCGGTCTGAAAAGCGAGGTGTGCTCTGATTGGCCAGCTATCCAGTGCGTTGTGATTGGCCGAATACTTCAAGTGTGTGACGGAAATGTTACGCCCCTTACCATATTGTGATGCCCTGTCCGGCCGGAGCGACGAGACAAAAACATTAAAACCCATTATAAACGAGGCATTTGTTGCATCCAGTGGGGACATAATTATGGATTGTACTGACATATACTGTCTTTTTACTTTAGTCTTTGCAACTTTACAGATCTTCTTTATGCACCAAGAGCTTGTATCACTTCAAAGAGAAAGGAAAAATTTAAATGGCATCATATGACCCGTTTAATCATTCAAAAAGAACAATTCAGAGCTGTTTTAATCTGTTTGATGGATCCTTGATGAATGAACTCACTGACTCTATCACAACTTTTAGTGATTAATATATTTATGAAATATTATATTTAATATTGTGTGTGTGTAGTGTGCATAAATCAGAATAAATCAGTAAATCAGCATAAATTTTCTTAATGATCAAAATTGAAATTTTTTAAACATACTTAATAAAAACAGGGAATATGTCATTAATATCAGTAAAATAAATATAGTAGCCAGTTTTGTTTAAATGTAGGGTTGCAAAAATGAGTATATCCTTGATTAAATTCAGCAAACATGTAATATTCTAGTACTTAGTATGTCCTCCATAACTTTAAGTATACTGCTTTGACCCTTCTTGACATTGTGTGTACAAGTTCTGTCCTGTTTAACCCCTTGAGGACGACCTCCATAAGTGCCTTGATCTTTATTGTGGTGCTCAAGAGCCTTAAGGCTGGGTGAAATTCTTGTTCACTGAAGGTTTTTCGCCTTGGGAAAATGTATATATTCATTGTCATGTTGAAAAAATGCCCAACAATGCAGGGAATGAGGAGAAGATATCATCTTCTGTTTCATGTTTTGTATTAAATCACACAATGGTATGTGAATTCATGACAGCTCATCTCCCTCACACCTTCAGCACTCATACATCCCTATAAAAGAGCTTTACTACCACTGAACTTCACTGTGGGAACCAGGCACTTCTTACTGTAGTGTCAAGACACTTGCTTGGCATATCCCTGTTCTTTTCCTAGCAAAAAAATCACTAATCACAAAATAAAAGTGCAGGTCTGATTATTTCAGGGACCTTGTCACAAGTCACAATTATTTTAGAATTTCGGTTTTATTTTTGTTAGATTTTCACACTTAAAACAATGATTTTGTATTCCTCTTGTACCACTGTCCTCTTTTGTGCAAAGAAATAAGTCTTCTGACGATTCTCTCCCTAGTGGTTTCAATGTTGTCAGTATTATGTCTGAATGATTCAGTGGGGTATGTAGCACTTTTAATTGTCAAGAAATGGCCCCTGTTTAAATGTTTTGGTTCAACATACCTAACTTTTGATCAAAAATTGCCCAGCAATTAGTAACTAATTGCGTAGTATTAGTTCTGGCAGGTAACATGAGTCAAGCTTGCATCAGCTGACTCTCAACTGATCCACGTCTACCTATAGGAATACGACGCCTATCATGGCACTCCTATATAAGATCTATTCAGTATTATTCAGCAGCTTTATCGCTTGCTCTGGAGCAAATAACCCTCCTCCATCCCCAACTCAGGACTTGGCTTTCTAATATTCTAATATTGAATCAGACACCTTTTATCTTTAATAATGTTGTTATACTAAAATGTCATTAAGAACATTAATGAAATCGTCTTGGTTACGTATGTAACCCTCGTTCCCTGAAGGAGGGAACGGAGACGTACATCGGAACTGACCGACGAATTGGGGATCGCTTTGGGAGACCAGTCTACTTCGAGTGTAAGAAAAACGAGCAAATGCACATTGGCATGCGATAATTGCCACATCTGCTCTGCGCTGCAGCGCGAGTATTTAATGAGCAGCCGGTGCGTCGCATATTTGCTTTTCCGCTGAGGAGCCGAGCTAGTGACTCGGCCATACAGCGGAGGTACAACGACTGTGGCGACGAGACGTACGTCTCCGTTTCCTCCTTCAGGGAAGGAGGGTTACATACGTAACCGAGACGTTCCCTTTCAGTCGGTGGAACGAGGGTTAGACGTTCCCTTTCAGTCGGTCACGTTCCGACGAATTGGGGATATCTACCAACATGCCACTGTCGCTGGCCTTTCCAGCGCTCTGCTTGAGACTCCTGGACCGCCCCCAACTGTTGGAGCGAGAGTCAGGGCTCTAAGCAGAGAAGGTCAGTCACTACTGTTCCGCAAGACCAACTCAGTGTGACTATTTGGATAATCTGGGAAGCGTGCCCTAGAAGGGAAGGGGACACTGCGGAGGCCACATCCTGCCCGTAAGAAGTAAAATGTGGTGGTTACACATATGGACTAGCCAATTAGGGTAATAAAACATATGGAAGTCTCTGGGGTGGTTCCAGCCTAGTTCTACGGGGGAAAGAACACCAGCAGAGATGACAGAGCGGGCTCTGTCGAGGGAAAGACACAGGCTAGCCGTCCTGGGTAGCCTTACCGTGGAAGAATACACATATGGGATTGCCGCAGGGACCACTACATATGGACACCCAGCCTAACACAGGTTCCACAACGCATACGAGTATAGGCCTGGCGTCAGACGCTCCACCACGTCTGACTGCCGGGGGGTGACAGAGGAACTCACAGGGTTAGCCATTTCTGGGGAACTCTACTGGAACAATAGACGCACGTATCCGGTCCAGCGGGCGGAAGTGGCGTTGCAAGCCGACACTAGAACAGGCCCTTCACGCTACTGGCCACTAGGGGCGAGTACACGGGAAGATACCGGCTCTACACGAAGGCTATAGAATCTAGCGAACATGTTAGGTGTCGCCCAGCCCGCAGCTCTACAAATATCTGTCAGCGAGGCGCCTTGAGCCAGCGCCCAGGAGGAAGCAACACTTCTAGTTGAGTGTGCTCGCAACCTGAATGGCAGGGCTCGCAAAATTTCAAAATACCTGGTAGGCCTTCAGGCAGGTACTCTTCAGATTTTGGTAGCCCAAAAATTAATTTAACTAGCCCAAATAAAAAAAACACCTTGAGTGGGGTTGGACAATGTCTATGGTAACATACAGTATTGAGCCATAAAAAAAAAAAGAACTGCTACATGATTTACAGTTCAGATACAGGTTTTCACAAAAACACAAATTTTATACAACAGCATTTCAGCCTTTAGACCATTTTTATGAAAAGCGATAAATCAAGCATATAAATTGTCAATTTAAAACATATAAATAATTAATAATCTCAAA
>NW_015652278.1:383969-388606 GCF_001515625.1 Sinocyclocheilus rhinocerous | reverse complement strand
AGGAGCGCTGAAATATTGCGGTTTCCCCGGTAACGGCTGTACACAAAGCAGCTCCGCGCTCATAAACGCTGCTTTATCAGGAATTATAGGTAAAATTAAATTAAAATGTCAACGACACGTTTCTGAGGACAGTCGGTTCCCTTCAGATACATTCAAATAAAGACATCCGTGCCGCGTTTTGACTTGAAACGTGCACCGCTCATATTTATGCAATGACATCATTGCCTTTTGAAGTTTAATCACCAATGCAGTCAGGAGAACTGTCTTTAGTGACAGAATTTTCAACTCAGCTGACTGCAAAGGTTCAAAGGGAGGTCTCTGCAGTGCCGTGAGCACCAGAGACAGGTCCCAAGAGGGTACCGAGGTAGGATGAGGAGGGTTCAACCTCCTCGCCCCTCTAAGGAACCTGACGACCAGGTCGTGCTTACCAAGAGACTTACCATCAACTGCATCGTGATGTGCGGCAATTGCGGCAACACTGTCAGCACCGTCACACCCGCACCAGACACGCAGAGGCTCCTTCCTAAACGAGCAGCTTGTCTTCCACCACTTTCCAAAGAAAAAACACAAGCAGGAACAGCACATGTGTTCGGGTCCGAAGCGAAAAGCAAATATGCGACGCACCGGCTGCTCATTAAATATTCGCGCTGCAGCGCAGAGCAGCTGTGGCAATTATCGCATGCCAATGTGCATTGGCTCGTTTTTTTTTACACTCGAAGTAGATTGGTCTCCCAAAGCGATCCCCAATTCGTCGGTCAGTTCCGACATACGTCGCACGTGACCGACTGAAAGGGAACTGAATTCGGTTCTGTCCTGTTTACCTTTGGCTTGCTTAGTTGGGGACACAATCTCTGGCAACATTGTTGACTTGACTGCACAGACACTATTGGAAGAGAACTGAACTGAGCTGGACGATGACATCACTGAATCAACAATTAACTGACTTTAACTGATAAACTGACTGACTGTCATGTGGCGTCCTTGTGTCATGTGTCACAGGGTGTTGTTAGTGGGGTGTTGCTGGTGACGCCCAACAATATCATGTTTGACCCTCACCGGACAGACCCTCTGGTTCTGGAGAGAGGCTGTGAGGAGTACGGCATCATGTGTCCACTGGATGAGGTTCAGTCTGCAGCCGTTTACAGAGAGATCACCGACAGCAAGATCCGTGACTCCATACCACCGTAAGACCTCTCGCTTCATACTGACACAGCATAGAGTTAGTTGTTTGTCTTTTACTTGGCTAAGACATGTTAGTATTTAAATAATTCTATAAATGCATTTAATAAAATACAGAATCAGATAATTAATCGAAATTGAATATTATTGTGAATCCAATCAAAATGAATCATTCTGAATTTGCAAAAAATTGTTCTTGAACGAATCGGAAACGTATTATTAATTAGGATTCACAAGATTCACATGCCAAAGTAAGTTATTGTCCTCGCTCTACTATAAGTGGCGCAAAGGCCAAAAAACTAAATTATAAAAACGACTTGAGCCACCAGACTAGTAGTTACATGTTAAGCGTTACATGTTATTAATTGGATTCATCTTCAGATGTCTTATCTAGATTGAAGATCTCTCATGTGACAAATCAATATTTTGTTTGCGGTGAGCATGTACAATTATTTCAGATATCTACAGTTCAGCTTTATTATACAGGAAATGGATTTTTACTCTAAGGCTAATGAAGCATGAATGCAGCCGCCTACGTCTGAATTACTCACCCATTTCGATTTGTAATAAGAAGTTAATGATTTTAGCAGTGTTTCCACCCCCAGATATTTATATCCTCTGTTAGTTTATGAATGATGATGTGTGGTGTTTTATTCAGCTCAGAGCTGTGTTGGCTGGTTCATCAGTCAGACGGGGTTCACTGCAGGGTCTCAGTTGTGGATGTGAAGCATAGACGCCTTTGATCGTGCAGATGTACAGACAAAGGGACCTACTTTTCATTTATGCACTTTTATGTTGGCTTGTACTCTTATTAATTGCTCCAAATGGTTTTGATTATGTACTTCTATCCACCTCCCACGTACCATCCAGACAGACACACGTCATTGTGCACTTGTGTTTCAGATGTCTCAAGCTGTGGCTTTACTGCAGTACAGAAGCCACATCTGACATGACATATCATGATAAGAAGTCTGTGCATTTTAGACTTTTTAATATGACACAGAAATATCACAGTGGTGAGAAACAGGGCATAAGAGAATCAAAAGTTGATTCTCGTGCACAGCACGCTATGGTTGTCATATTACCTTAGTCACTGAAGTTTCACAACATCATGTTGTATGGAAGTGGGTTTGTATTATGTTGTTGTATTAAAGGTCCCCTGAAATGCTTAGAAGCACGCAGCGTTACTCTATGTGTTGACGTCAGTTTAACTGAAACAGGAAGACAGGGCGGGACATATCAAGCAGCCCCGCCCCTTTTTAAAATAGCCAATAGCGTTCGTTTATATCACAGCTTGGGCTAGAGCCGTTGTGAGCCGTTTTGGCGGAAGTGACGAACTGCAAGCTTTGAATGCTTATATCTTCTAAATGCGAATTTTGTCACTGTTTTGGAGCACACTGCCTTATAGATAACCTTAAGACTAACATATTGATACTAACACCCAAAAAAACTTTAATTTTGATTTCATGGGGACTTTAAGTCTTCACAGTTTTTACAGTATCTTTACATTTTAATTAAAATTTAAAAATTCATTTAAAAAAGGAAATAAAAATAAGAAACAATAATTCTTTGCATTGTTGTTATTGTTAGTATTACAGAATTCAATAATATTCTAATTATGGAAGCCTCTAATTAAAATTATAATAATAATGTGAATAAAAGAAGGAAAAATTATTACTATTTTCACTGAAGCTTCTTAACAATAACAACAACAACAATAATAATAATAATAATAATAATAATGTGAATAAAAACATATTATTTTTATATTTACAATATTATTTGTCTTTATTTCTTTTTACAGAGCATTGCAATGTGGGCTGATTAAACCCTTAACATTTTTGGAGAAAACTGAATGAAGCTTCTAAATAATAATAATAATGGGGGTTTTTTTACATTATTATTATTATTGTTATTATTATTGAATAATAATATATAAAAACATAATTATTTTAATTATAGAATTATTATAATTATATTAATAATTATTTTACCATATTTATTTGTAAGTTTTTCACTTTCTTGCTGCATTGCAGTGTGGACTGATTAAACCCTTACCATTTTTCAGAGAAAACTGAATGCACACATTTTAAGAACACATGTAGATTTACTTTCACTTTCACTAATCATTTAGCAGACGCTTTTATACAAAGTGACTTACAAATGAGGACAATAGAAGCAATTGAACCAACAAAAGAGCTACAATATATGTGCTGTGATAAGTCCCAGTTAGTCTAACACAGCTCACATAGCAAGGCTTTTTTTTTTTCTTTCTTTCTTTTTTAAATAATAAATAAAAAGAATATAAATTAGTATTAGTAAATTAGTTATAATAATTAAAAAGTAAACAAGTAGATAGAATAGAAAAAGAATAGAGAATGCTAGTGTTAGAGGGTCAAGTTTTTTTTTTTTATATAAATAAAAAGAAAACAAAGTAGATAGAATAGACATAGTTTAACATTTAACATTTAAATGGTCCAGTCCTTCTATTGTTTTGTTTATTATTTCATGTTATTTCAGACATAACTAAGTTAAGTGCGGTGCATACAATGGTATCTGTGAATGATTATTTATGCTATTACCATTGAAGAATACTATGAGGTTGAACCAAAGCCACATCATAGAGCAGTAAAGACACCTTTAGATATGCAATATTAGTTTTCTAGAAGGTGCATCTCTCATTCTCTCTGTTTGTGCCACAGGGATTTTGAAGCCGTGTTCTCTGGAAGCTCTCATCAAACGGATCAGCGTCTGCGGGAGGGTTATGACAGCGCCAGCACTGCCCCCCGCAGCACCGAGGGCTCCATCTCAGAGGATGTCTTCACAGAGTCAGAGCTCTCGCCCATCCGGGAGGAGCGGCAGTCCACAGAGGAGCTACAGCAGGAGGACAAGTCATCAGGAGCCTCGTCCCAATCCATGCAGACCCTCCTTCAGGAACCTCAGACGGCTGAGGGCAGCCATACAGAGGAGGAGGAGAAAAAGCCAGAGGAGGGAGAACCAGCCAGCAAAACTGCCCAGCCCAAACAACCCAGCCAGGAACAGCCAAGCACACCCACCAGCAGGGACCACCAGCAACCACCCCACTGCCAGACCGAAGGAGTCGCTCCCTCCTCAGGTTCTCAAAGTTTGGCCCCTGGAGCAGGGGAGGCCTCGGGACAGGAAAGCAGCCCCGATGGGGCTAAACTGACCAGAGATGGTACTCGAGATTCAGAGACGGATGTAGAGGAGCTGAGAAAGATGTGGAAGAGTCACACTATGCAACAAGCCAAGGAACAGCGAGAGAGTGTCCAGCAGGCCCAGAGAGAGAACGACCAACAGTCTAAGAGCAGCCAGACACTGAGCTCTGCTGAGGGTACGACAAAAATCTTCTCCAATATTTCTGCCATTTGTGCCACTGACCAGTCTGTGATTAACACCTTTTAGAGGGGTCATAGGTTTTTTTATACATTTGTGTTATG
>NW_015652278.1:378928-383885 GCF_001515625.1 Sinocyclocheilus rhinocerous | reverse complement strand
CAGTACCGCCGCTCCCTATATGCAGAGTACGCAGTTTGCATAGGCACCAACTCCCAGGGGGGGCACCATCCCAGTTGCTCAAAAAAATAAAAATTGGTGCGTGATTCCCGCATCCGTGCTTGCGACCGCTCGTACCTCATGTTTGCGGCTGAATGCAAATGATCATAATTGATGGACAACTATGCCCGTGAAAAGACATCAGCAATCCAGCGCCGAGATAAGAAAAAAAAAGTGAAAACAAAGCCTGTGCATCATTTTCAGGCACATTCATAATCCTGTGAAACTTTTTTGTCTGTTGACTTTAATAGCGTGTTTTAATGTCGGTAATAATTTCACCACCACAAACGAATCTAATATTCTCTCTGAGTTTCCATGTTCCCTTACGAAAATTAGCCATGGTTTTAACACGAATAAAACCAAAAATCATGGTTCTTGTAGCCATGGTAACCGCAAATTAACCATGGTTTTGTTACTTCAAATAATAATTTACAAATAAGTATTAAGATGATATTTTTTTGTGGTTATAAAAACAGACCTAAGCCAACAATAGCCTTTCAAATGACTTAAAATGCATTATATAAAAACAATGAGGCCATAATGATTGGTTAATTAATAATTATATGGTTTCATTGAATAACACTGTTAAAATACATAATGTAATTGTCACGATTCACACAAGGAGCACGGGAACAAAGGAGTGAGGAGACGAGGAGTAGTGCAAGTCCCAACAGTCTTTAATGACAACCATGCTGGGAACACAGGAAATATGGAGAGACGTTCACAAAATGACATATAACAGCCGACGCTAGAAACAGGGACACACAGGGCTTAAGAAAGGAGTTAAATGAGATAATAAATCAAACACGGCTGGACACAAATAATTACAAATGAGGACAGGAAGAGGAAGAACCAAATAAGGGCATGGAAACACATGGGGAGCAAAACACACACAAAACACGGAACAGAGTCTGACATTACTCCCCCCTCCCAGAAGTCACGTCCCGCGCCATAACAATTCCACCAGGGAGGGGGGGTGGGGGCGGAGCAGGGAGTTCGGGGGGCCTGGCCTCGGCAGGTTTCTGTCTTGGTTTCCAAAAAAAAAAATCTATACCAAATACACTCCAAATGCAATATCAAATACACTCAAATGTTAGGGGTCAGTTAAAAAATTTAATTAGGGCTGTCAAAATTAACGCGTTAATGCGTTAACGCAAACTCATTTTAACGGCACTAATTTTATTAACGCGTGATTAATGCAGCGCACATGTTCTGTTTGACCCGTTGCCTAGCCCGTAGTTGGAGAAATGGAGATCAGTACAGCCGCTCCCTATACGCAGAGTACACAGTTTGCGCAGGAGCCCTCACTGGGCTAAACTCGGGGACTGGCACCCTCTCTCTCTGGGCTAAACTCGGGGACTGGAACCCTCTCAGGGCTAAACTCGGGACCAGGAGCCTACTGTGGGCTAAACTCGGGGACAGGAGCCCTCACTGGGCTAAACTCGGGGACTGGGACCCTCTCTGAGCTAAACTCTGGGACAGGAGCCCACACTGGAGCGAGCTCTGGGGCTAGGATGAGGGCGGAGGACAGTCTTTTTCTCCTCATCCTCCTCCTTTGGTTAGAGGACATCGGCGCGGCTGCCGGGCTTGAGAATGCCGCGGCTGGCGATCTTGACTTCGGAACGGCCGGCGGGCTGGAGAGTGCCGCGGCCGGTGGCCTTGACTTCGGAGCAGCCAGCGGGCTTGAGAATGCCGCAGCCGGCGCGGGTTTGACTTTGGAGCGGCCGGCGAACTTAAGTGAGCAGCGGGCGGCGGGCTGGTTCTGACTCGGGCCCGGACACTCCACAGACACCTTAAGATCCCTGGGAGGTCCACGGGGCGATGGTAGTTGGCATAGAGCCAGAACAGAGAATTGATGGCGAGGCTGCAGAATTCCCAGGCGTACTCAAAGAAGGGGAGATCTTGGCGGGCTAAGGCGGAGAACTGAGCGGCTATTTCCATCGCCGCGGGGAGAAACAAACAGGAAACAAAAAACAGAAAACAAACAAGGGGAGAGGGGACGCCACTTACTGTTCTGAAGTTTCGTAAGACGTAACTCGGGGAAGAATTGTTTAATAAATTATGTTATTTTTGTTTTCTTTGCGCTCAAAAAGTATTCTCGTAGCTTCGCAAAACTGAAGTTGAACCACTGATGTCACATGGACTGTTTTACCGATGTCCTTACAACGTTTCTGGACCTGGGAACATTACAGTTGCACAAAAATGTGCGATTAAGTTGCGATTAATCACAAGTTAACTCATGACAATCATGCGATTAAATATTTGAATCGATTGACAGTCCTAATTTTAATGCATAATTTTTTATGCTCACCAAGGCTGCATTTATTTGATAAAAAAATACAGTAAAAACTGTAATATTGTAAAATATTAGTACAATCAACTGTTTTCTATTTTTATATATTTTCAAATGTAATTTAATCCTGTGATGCAAAGCTGAATTTTCAGCATAATTTCTCCAGTCTTCAGTGTTACATGATCCTTCAGAAATCATTCTGATATGCTGACTTGCTGCTTAAGAACCATTTCTTGTTATCAAATTTGTAAACAGTTGTGTTGCTAAATATTTTTGTGAAAACCATTTTTATTTATTTTTATTTATTTATTTATTTTGAGGAATACAATAGTAAAAATAATCTTTTTTGTAACAATGTAAAAGTCTTTACAGTCACTTTTGGTCAAATTCATATGTCCTTGCTCAATACAAGTATTAATTTCTCTCAATTACTGACCCCAAACTTTTGAGTGGTAGTGTACAATAAAATAGAATTAAACCAAAATATGCTGACAGCAAAATGACAAAATTTTTATGACGCTTAGAGGATTTTTTTTCTTAAATAGGAAAAAAAAGTACTAAAAAGTACTGAGGAAGAAAATTATTTTTTTCATTGTGGTGTCATACTGAACCCACTATAGCCCTGTACTAAAGAATTGAATGATTATCATGTTCATAATCAGTGGTATTTAGAAGGTACAGTGGTACAGGTGCAAATAATAGAATGCTATGATATTCACATGATATGCCAGAGAGGTGTTACTCAGGGCTGTATGAGAAGTATGTCCACTAGGCTCCATAGTCTTATTATGGAATACAGATAATGAAATGTTCATTTTTAGACTCTCACTTGTATCTTTTTATCATCATTCCTCCATGCTTTTTAGCTGTAGATGTGCTGAGATCTCTGTGTGCCCCAAGGTGCTTTCCATTCCAGCGTATGAGTCATAGTTATTCAACACTAACGGATGAGCCAGCTTTCAGAATGAGCCCAGGAGTGAGTTCAAGACGTGATATCATGAGGAATCAAATCAAGAAGTTTCCTTGATCTTGTTGGATAAAAGAGTTTAAAACATAAGGCTTGTTTCTAAACATCTGACATCACATGAACATGTCACCACCCACGTCAACAATGCCTGTTTGTTGTTCAGAAAATTGTTCAGTAAAGATGCAATAATGTGGATGAAGTCGTATAGATGCTGTATATTATTAATGTGGGGAAATGGGGGCGGAAATCTGCTTATTTTTCTAGTTTTAATTTTTCCCTTGGAACACACAACAACACAACTTGGAAACAGTAATATTCATCAGCCTCATGTCAGCCTCAAAATTATATATTTGCATTGTGTGTGTGTGTGTGTGTGTGTGTGTGTGTGAAGAAATATCACATTTGCAACTCAGTGTTAAAAAAATGCTGGGAAATCACTTCATGTAGCCCTACAAGAGTGATTACTGATAAACTGTCTGAAAAAGAAAGTAAGTCACGTTTTAGAGAAGAAAAAAAATCACCCACTAAATTTCAAAGTTGCTACATAGTAACGACTTTATACTTCGAGGACCTTGATAGAAATGTAGTGGAGTGAAAAGTACAACATTCTCTGTATATATATATATATATATATATATATGAAAAATATAAAAATGTATGAAACATCTTAAAACCTAAAAAATAAAAATGTACTTTAAACTATATACAATTCTAAAAATCAAATTCTCCAAATCATCAAAATGTATTATAAAACAATAATAATAAAAATGTTTTTATAATCTTGATTTTGCTTGAAGGGTTGTGAGAGTCGATATCTAAAATAGAGGCATTTAAAGCCAACCCGAGAGGGTTTTCAGGGCATTTCTTTTGTGTTTATGAGTTCTGGAAACTGAATAAAATTATAAATATATATATATATATATATTAGTGGTGTCAAAGTAAGCGCGTTAATGCAGGCGATTCATTTTTTTTTTCAGTTTAACGCGTTAAAAATATTTACCGCAATTAACGCAGAGGCGGGGCTAGGGTTGGCCACCCCACTCAAAACTGCTGCTTCTGTCACTTTTTCTCTTAACAAGAAGTGCATTTAATCAGTCGCAGAACGCGTGCTCCACTTCACTTCAGCGCCAGGCGTGAGTCAACCGAGTGCTCTTCAATTGCACGCACAAAGGCGTCGGCGCACGCTGTAGCCTGTATCCTTTCATATCAAAGCGCGAAATAAGCTACGTGCATGCAATGTCGTGGTCAGTTAAGTCATGAAGTTACCAAAAAGTTGATTAAAGCTGCCTTAAAACTGCGCATGCATGTAATATATTTTATATGAGTCACATTTAAGAACATGTCTCTGAAATGTTTTTTTATAGAGAATTAAGTATTGGTATCATTGATACTGGCCTTCAGTCATAAAAAAAGATGCCATTAAACAAATATTAAAAAATATACTGTTTTTATGTTGTTTGTTCATTAATTTGAAGATTGAATGTGAAATTATTATATATATATATATATATATATATATATGACTCATATAAAATATATTACATGAATGCACAGTTTTAAGGCAGCTTTAATCGCCTTTTTAGTAACTTCATGACTTAACTGACCACGACATTGCATGCACGTAGTTTATTTCGCGCTTT
>NW_015652278.1:365945-378695 GCF_001515625.1 Sinocyclocheilus rhinocerous | reverse complement strand
ATGTTCTTAAATGTGACTCATATAAAATATATTACATGCATGCACAGTTTTAAGGCAGCTTTAATCAACTTTTTGGTAACTTCATGACTACTGACAACTACATGACCAATGACCACAACTCAAAAGCCTAAATATTACTTTTTAAACTATATAAATTTATTTTGCTTATTCAACACAGTAATATTCATCAGCCTCATGTCATGAGAATGAAGTTCGACTCCTGTCCCGGCACATATCCCTGTTTGGTTCATTGAACTGTTCTGACAAATCACAGGGGGTTATTACCACAGCTCAGGACCCACTTTAAAAGTCATCTGAATTACACACCAAATTAGCCCATTGAAAATGAATGCCCTCCCACTGTGTTCTGCAGTGTAAGTAGATTAATGTTGCATTGGCTGTGTAAAGGGCTTTGGCTCCTACAACACTGGTGTAAGGTGTTTCTTTCTACATCTCCCGCTGCGTTGACCTTCTAATCAGTTATTAACAAAACATGCATTGGATTCAGCTTCGCATATGAGCTCCCGGCAGGGAGTAGTTCATTTGAGGCAATGTGTTTTTGTTCCAGTGATTATTGCATGTCTATTTTTTTAGATAATGTGCTTCATGTCCTTCATATGCAGGCCATGAGATGAATGATGCATTATTGCATCACACTTTATAGACAGCCATTCAAATTTGGTCATGTATTAGTCATTTTTGTAAGACAAATTTCAACTGCATATAATTCTTTACATTATGGTGTAAGTGTTTACCTTTGCTCCGTTTCTGTGGTGGGCTTTTAGTATGAGCTTATATTTCTGTGTTTCAGGCCTCATGGTGTTCAAGGAGAGGCAGAAGTCTCACAAGTTTCTGTGTCTGCGGGTTGGCAAGGCCATGAAGAAGACGTTTGTGTCCAACGCCAGTGCCTCCATGCAGCAGTACGCACAGCGTGACCGTAAACATGAGTACTGGTTTGCTGTTCCCCAGGAGAGGTGAGTCTGACATGTGGAATCAAACTAATCCACAGTTTGTGTCCATTATTTGCATAAAAACTGGTCCATTTTGCACTTTATTCTGGCTGAGCCACTCACTTAGATTTACTTTACATGTTGGTCAAATGACTCCTTTTTATCCATCCATCCATCCATCTATAATGTTTTTTAAGTCTAGTTTGTTCCATGTAAATATATATATATTTTTTTTTTATTCTTTTATTTTATTTAGGCTTTTTCTTTATGCAAAATAATTTTATTATGTATTATATTATTTGTAAATTTTATTTTTTACAAAATATATCATATATCTTCTTCCATTCATCGTCTTATTATTATTACTGGCTCGGCTAATGTCCGTCCCATGCACTGAACGCGCTCTCCTCCACATCATGAGTAGACACGCCCCTTATTGCTGATTGGCTACAAGTTTGTTTTGCGATTCGGTCCGAATCAGTTTTTAAAGCGTTTTTGAAAAATCACTTACTCTGCCTTTAAGGGTTGAAATGTGACCTATTTATATTTTTGTCAGATTCACACAAAACGCATTTCTCTATGAAATTACACAGCATAATTAAATTTCTAATTCAATTTTGTGAAAGTCACTTTCATTTTTAATGATAATTGATGTAAATTTAACATGGTCTTATTATGCGATCAGCTCTCTAGTACTGAAACAGTACTGTCTTTGTCTTATTTCATCTACCCTCTGATTCAACACAAGCATTCAGTGTTCTTCATCCCACTGGAACTTATTCTGTCTGTTATCACTGTATGAGATGAGTCACAGATATTTTTTAGGAAACACTTGCTGCGCTAAATCAGAATGAGAGAGTCAGAATAGATTTGTTTTGACATAGTCTGCAAGTTAGGAAAAGAACTCCAGACATGCTGTAGTACTGTACTGTAGAAGCACTGCAGAGCTCTGTGGCCAAACTGCTGTCTGTTGTTGTCACTGAGACATGGCCGGGCCCGGCTACATGACCTAGTTGGGTGGCGACCCGGATGATCAGTGTAAAGTATCATGACAATAGTGCGTGAACAGGGCCTGACAGGCGAGGCTTTGAAGCTCACGCTGCCTGTCGCGTCCTGATGCAAGTCACACTGAGTTTTCCGTGGCTTTGCCTGTTTAAAAACAAAAGTTACATGCACTACCATTTGGGTTCAGCGAGAACACATTAAATTGGTCAAAAAGTGACAGTACAGACATTTACTGTATAATGTTACTAAAGATTTCCATTTCAAATTAATGCTGTTCTTTTGAACTTTCAATTCATCAATAGGAATATTAAGCTGTTATGCTACATTATAATGTTGTAACTATTTTCAACACTGAAAATAACAAGAAATGGTTCTTAAGCAGCAAATCAGAATATCCGAATGATTTCTGAAGGATCATGTGAAACTGAAGACTGGAGTAATGATGCTGAAAATTCAGCTTTGCCACCACAGGAATAAATTACATTTTTAAATATATTAGAAAAGAAAACTTTTAAGTTGTAATATATTTTACAGTGTTACTTTTTACTGTATTTTTGATCAAATAAATGCAACTATGGTGAGCATAATAGACTTCTTTTAAAAACATTTTTAAAAATAATAATTGCCAACCCCAAACTTTGAATGGTTGTGTACTTTGTTACAGATACCTCATTTTTTTATTTAAAAAATATATATTAATGCAATAAATGAAAAAGGTCAAATCAAATTCAGATGCACAGTATTGCCACTATTTTCATGCTGTAAAATCTTGTAAAAATATTTTTATCTAGAAACTTCTAAACAAATCAGAATGGAACACATTTGATCAGACATGTTTGTTTATGAAATATTCTTTATATTTGGATAATTCTTTTAAGCTACCAATAAGAATGTAACTCATTTAACGTATTTAACCATGTCTAAATCCATTCCACAGAATTCCTATTTTTTCCCTAAAATCAGAGCAAAAAATGTGGGAAAATTCAGCATATTCCATCTGGCTCATAAGCAATTAAAAATGGCATATAATATCATTTTTAACAGTGTGTTTGTCATTGTTTCTGTAGGTCAGACCACCTGTACGTTTTCTTCATCCAGTGGAGCTCGGATGTTTTTGGGGATGGGGTAGGAAGCATCAGCCGTGATCCTGGCTTCATCGTGGTGAAGAAAATCGAGGAGTCAGAGGCAAACGAGGAGCAGCAAACTGTAGAAAATTCAGATAAGGAGTGGGAGGTACGGCCCATCCAGCTCACATGTTTGGATTGATACTATATCTGTGATTTATGCTTGTGTCTGTATTCTATGTGTGCTGTATTCTTTACTTTACTTTACTTTTAGTCATTTAGCAGACGCTTTTATCCAAAGCGACTTACAAATATTATTATTATTATTTTATTATTTATTATTCTATATGCACTGTATTTGATTCAGATATTTCTCTTTATTGTATTTGCACCTGTCTGTGTCTTTATTGTCTGTTTCTATGTTCCAGGTTTTTTTAAGTGTCTTTATTGTGTTCCCCGCACTTCATACACCTTCATGCACCAGTCATACGTTGTTGTCAGAGCTCCTGTATTCAATTTTGCTGAATGTTTCTCAGACTGGGTTGTTTTGCACTTGGTCAATAAGTTTCTTGTGAAACCAAGATGCATTGTGCACTGTGAGCTTGCAGCTGGTGTTTTGCATGAGTGTGCAGTTGTTTCATTATTTTATTTGTTTTGTTTTTTCAAGAAAGAGGCACATGTATGCAGTTTTATGCATGCATGGATCCCTCAGTCGTGTCTAAAAAGGCATGGTTTAGCCCGACTATGTAATGCCTGAATGAGATACAAGCGAATCATGCCTATAGGTGCAAGTGTTGCGTGGTGTTTCTTTTATAAAGCTCAGTTTGAATGTTTTACTGATTGGATAATAGGAAACATTACCACCTGATATTTCCCCTGCATGTTATTGTGTTCTGGTAGCCGTATTGAAACCAATCTGTGGCACTGAGAAACCGATACTACGACTGCGGCGGCATTTAAATTTGACTTTAAATTAATGATGTAGGGAACAAAATAGACTGATTTGTTATTCTGAAACGGGAAGATCTTTGCAAACCCACATGATCTTTTGATATGAATAAGTAAAATTAACTTCTCTGATAATGACCACAGGGGTGGCTTGAGTCATGAACTCAACTGGATATTGTAACCTCCAGGATACTCAGGGGGTCAATTGTAACACTAAGCAAGCTAGAGTGTTGACACTTGTTTAGCACATGCTCATTTGTTTTACTTTGTGAAACTGATTTTTAGGCAGAAAAGTTGCATTTCGAATGTCCCGTATTTTTCTCTGCTGTCTGAAATTGAAATTGTTTGACTGTTAAACATTAACAGATAGGTCTAAGTAGGCAGCTAGGATATTTAATGTTCGTAGTTAGTGACATTTGAAACGTGACCAGGGTGTTTCAGTTTGGTTGTTCTACTCCCAAAAAATGACTTTTTTAGTTTATTGATAAGGGGACTAAATACAGGCCTGCCTGTAAATTTGCCTGCCTGCCTGTTTGGGTTCTAAACTTTAACAGGTTGGGGATGTTAACTTATGCAATGAACATTGTTTCATTAAAATATCTACTTGAAGGCTTTAACAGAGATGCACTGAAACCAATCTGGGGTCATCAGGTGCTGTTGCCATTAAAGCAAAAAAGAGAGGCACACTTTTAAGCTTTTCGCTCAATTTATGTTGATAATATAATATAATTGTAATGCAATATGTATATATATTTGTTGCATGAAAATAAGCATTTTCACTAGTGTTCTCACAATTTTATTACTCTATTTATTACTTTAAATAAGTATAAGCACTTTTTTTTTGCTTTAAACATCATTCCTGACAGCTAAAAGAATTAGTATCATTTAAAAGTGAAAATTGTCAAGAACGCTATTAAATTATCATTTGAGGTGTCCTCTTATTTGATTTACATCGATTAGTATAATTTTTTAAGTGTTAAAGTGCCCCTATTATGCGATTTATAAGGTTCCTGATATTGTTTTGGGATTCCCCTACAACAGGTTTACATGCATGCAAGGTCAAAAAACACTTTAGATTTTCATAATATACATTTAATTTCACCGCATTTCTCAATGATTCGTAAACTGTTCATACGAAGCAGTTTATTCAGTCTCTCTAAACCCCTCCTTTCCGTGAGCCTACTCTGCTCTGATTGGTCAGTCGGCCCAGTCCTTTGTTATTGGTCGACCAGGTACAGCGCGTGTCAGAAACGAAACACCCATTGCCATAACGGAATGACTGCTCCGGAGAGAAAGATAGTTATCAATTTTATCTTGTAAATTCGAGCCCATGTCTGATGATGAAACGTCTAGTTGATCAACCAGACACTGATTCGCAAGCACGACTGGAGCAGGATGTTTCTCAGTGGTAAGCGTCAACTTAGTTTGTGGTATTTATAAGATGTGATTGCAACGTCATTGTTATAATTTGAAGAGTTAATTTGCAAAAACCGATAAACGGCACTTTAAAAAAAATGAGCTGATTGCCGTGCATTATTCTCCACATATAGCACGATCTGAACCCTAAACACGTTTTGTCAAAAAAGCCGGTTTTGTCCACTTTCAAGGCATCGCGAGTTCACGTTTTACTGCAGAAGCCGACAAGCGCCCTTGTTGTTTTTGAAAAGAAGCCGATAAGTCAATTTTAGCGAATCAGCGCACTGTATTCAGGTCAGGTGACAAGGCTACTTTCACTTTGAAAAGACGTGCTAGCTGAGAGGAGTTTCGTCAAAGCTGACTAAAAGTGATCGAGGATGGATAATTTCGACGAACTTGATGAACCTGTGATATCTTGTTCAGGATTTTGTCAGGCATCTGCACTGTCGTCTGAGGAGATTACAAAGATTAAACAAGTGTTTTTTTTTTTTTTTACTCTAAAACATGAAATGTGGAGTTATCTGCTTTTGCCAAAAAACGACTGTTGGAGTTACCTGCTTTTGCTATTAAACAAACTTTTAACGTAAAAAAAAAAAACATACTTTAAATGAACTTTCATTTTGTAAATTACCTGTATTTGTTTAAGTTATTATTACTTAATCAAAACAACCCAACTGCAGTTTGATTGATATTACTTGGAATGTGCAATAAAAAAACGTGATTTCTGAAAAATAAAATAAAAATGGAGTTGTCGGTTTTTGCAAATGAACTCTTCATTTATTTAGGTGCATGTGTGGGAACTGTATAAGAATGCCTAGCAAAGGTGAAAACCACTGCTGCTATACGTTTCTGCATTAGTTGAGTATTAGACGCATCTTTTCTAAAGAATTAAGTGTATTTTGAACTCCCCGAGATTAGAGAAGCAGTCATCAGTAAAATGACGGGAACACAAAAAAGATTGGGTATTGTACTGTTGTGGTATAGTTGAAAAACCGAATGTCAGTTACTGATTCTTTGCAGCCTCATCATTCGGAAGTGAAAATAAAACAAATTTACTTTCACAGCGTAGGACACAGCGTCTTCTCAACTTAACCACATGGAAATGCTACACTGTTTGAGGGCGGGTCAAATTGTTCATGGGCAGCCAACGTAGAACATGTGTTACCCAGTGACGTGTAGCCGTCACGGAAGTGGGAAGTGAGAAGACTTGACGTTTAGGCTGTTCAGAGTCTATTTTTTTTTTAAAGAGAGACAATAACTTTATTTACCGTGAACTGCCGGCTTCATAACTTTGCAGATAGTTTAAATTCACATACAGCTACATTATTATGAAAGGCAATATTCTAAATGGCATAATAGGGGCACATTAACCTTGCCTGTGGCAATTATAATACTCTGACTTCTTGTTACATTCAATATTAATTCTCAGTGTACATATTTTATTTGCATTATTGTTGCCACATATGTATGTTTCTTATATTTCTTAAAAAAAATGGCAGGTAGATTTAAAGTAGTTTGTGAGTTACTGAAGAAAATGTGAAAAGTGTTACACTGATAGCACACACATTACGGAGAGGTCTATTTGACGTCTGCATTTACATCTGCGAGACGTATTTGCTCATCTGCAAATACGTCTATAGGACGTTTCCTATCAGATGTCAAATAGACATTTAGAAAATGTCTTAAAGATGTTTATGATTTAGAATGTATGTAAAACTGACATCTTAGAGACGTCTATCAGATGTTTGTACACAGCAGATGCTTTCCAGATGAAGCGATCTTTAACAGACATCTTGCAGACGGACGTGTGCTATCTGGGTACAGTTTCCCTGGTTACTCCCGGTTAAGTCACTTTGAACTAAAGCATGTACTGAATGAATTTACTTACTATGAGTATTGAAAAATGTGATCAGACATCTGGTATTATATTGCCTCAAGTTTGCTACTTTGTTGTTTCTCAAAACAGTGAACAGCCTACCTAGAGAACATTGTGGGCATCATGCCCAAAAATGCTGTCTAGGTAGGCAGCTCACTAGGTTATTTAGTGCTCATGGTTAGTGACATTTGAAACATGGCCAGAGTGTTGGAGTTTGGTTGTTCTACTCTCAAAAAGCAGTTTAATAGTACAAGCATGTTTAGTCCAGATAAAGAACATGCGTGTATTTAACTCTGAACGAGTCTTCATCGACAGCCTTGAATTTCATAGTGTCCGTTTTGATCCCTCCGCGTTATAACCTCAATCATTTGACTCATTCGCAAGCATTGTTGATCAAACTATTTAGAGGTCGCGTTTAGGTGCGATTGTTCCTTTAAAAGCGCTAAAGCATTCCGTACATGAGGTGGGGCGTATTGTAACAGAGCCAATCAGAGGCCGAGTTCTTCCATTTGGTCCGATGTCATTGGCTCACGTAGGTGTCTGTCAGTATCTTGCCGTTGTGTTTATGTCTGAATATGGCATGTTGTCGGTCGGCGGAAAGAAGTCTGAATGTGACAGGCAGTGATATTATGTTCTCCAAGCGGGTGAAGGAAGGAAAACCTCTGACTCCTAAGTACACTTATGTATGTAAACACAAGTGTTGAGTGAATGCGTTCGCTGAAGCGTATGTGAGCGGGCTGTTGAAATATTAGCGTATAATATCTGGCTGTGTTGATTGACACTGGCTGTCTGATGGGTTTGTGTTGCTGCTTTTGAAGTAAAAGTGAGACATGAAAGTTTGCTGATGCTATTGCTGTTGATCTGTGATGCTGGAGCTTGTGTGTGTGTGTGTGAATCAGTGAATGTCTCACCTGAGACGATATGCATTTTTTATGAATGCTCTAGTTTACCTTCCTCCTTGTACATTATTGAGGGCTGTAAAGTGGCAACTTGTCGGCTAAAACTTTTATTTACCGTCATGTGAATGCGTTCGCTGAAGCGTATGTGAGCGGGCTGTTGAAATATTTATATATAATATCTGGCTGTGTTGATTGACACTGGCTGTCTGATGGGTTTGTGTTGCTGCTTTTGAAGTAAAAGTGAGACATGAAAGTTTGCTGATGCTATTGCTGTTGATCTGTGATGCTGGAGCTTGTGTGTGTGTGTGTGTGAATCGGTGAATGTCTCACCTGAGACGATATGCATTTTTTATGAATGCTCTAGTTTACCTTCCTCCTTGTACATTATTGAGGGCTGTAAAGTGGCAACTTGTCGGCTAAAACTTTTATTTACCGTCATGGAGTAGAATGACCGCTGTCTCGGTCATTTCCCTTTTACTGTCGACAAGTCAGTGTTGTTGCAGGACTTTAAAGGGATAGTTTGCCAAAAAAAAATTAATAAACAATAATTAAATATATAAAAGTCGTCATTTACTCTCCGTCATGACATTGCAAATTCCAAACCTGTATGACTCACCTTCTCGCGTGAAACACGAAAGAGAACATGTTAAGTGAACGTCCTAGTCGCTGTTTCTCTATATAATGAAGATAAATAGTAACTGGACATAAGCTTAAAAACGGACGCAAAAAAGCTAGACACAACGTATGAAGCCATACGATAAATTTGTGTGGGGAACAGACAAAAAATTCAGATTTAAAAAAAAATCTGCTCTAGTGTGTGATTCTTGAGTGATTCATTCTTGTGACTCGGATCTTTTCAATGAATCGGTTGTTCTATTTCACAAAACAAGTCTGATCTGTGAACGATTTCAACTCAATAATGTTTAAATTTTATTTAATAAGGACTTATGGTTATTACGTTAAAGTATGGCTTCAGAAGACTTTTACTGTATTGTATTGTTCATAATACTTTTGTTGTACTTTTTGTCACTTTGAAACTTGACAGCCCTAGTGTCCATTCACTTTCATTACACTGAAAAGAGTTGGCTTGGGTATTCGTCAGAAATGAATCTTTACATAGAAGAAAGACATACAGGTTGAGTACGAACTTGTGCTAGCATGGGTAAATTATGACAAAAGTTTAGTTTTTGGTGAACTATGTTTTCATGTGGTAGTAGGTCATGTGTTTAATGTGTTATCAAACATGTCACATAGGTGTGGCAACCAACACGCTGTTAAAATATGTGTGACAGGTAAGGACTGATATTTACATAAGAATCAATGCAGTAAAAATGTCTATGTGGCTCTGCTATGGCTTATGTTAGCTATTATGAATATGGTTCTCATATCTGTCTGCAGAGCTTCGTGCAAAACAATTCACACAATCATGCAAAACACGCGCTGTGTTGTCTGCTCACATTTGTACTATAGCTTCACATATATAATGACATGATCTAGGCTTTCAATCTTATACTCATCTCTTCCATATCTCATAAAGACAATCATTCCTGGCTGCAATTTTAGTAGTTAACATCTTGTATTAAAAGAGTCCCAAACTGCACATTCTTGTCCATATTTTGGCCTCATCCTGTCTCCTGCTCAGCGGTGTGGTTGTGTCCCCTTGTCTCTGGAGCAGGTAGTGTCATGGACTGAGTACCACCGCCGGATCGATGCGTTAAACAGTGGACGTTTCCTATCAGATGTCAAATAGACATTTAGAAAATGTCTTAAAGATGTTTATGATTTAGAATGTATGTAAAACTGACATCTTAGAGACGTCTATCAGATGTTTGTACACAGCAGATGCTTTCCAGATGAAGCGATCTTTAACAGACATCTTGCAGACGGACGTGTGCTATCTGGGTACAGTTTCCCTGGTTACTCCCGGTTAAGTCACTTTGAACTAAAGCATGTACTGAATGAATTTACTTACTATGAGTATTGAAAAATGTGATCAGACATCTGGTATTATATTGCCTCAAGTTTGCTACTTTGTTGTTTCTCAAAACAGTGAACAGCCTACCTAGAGAACATTGTGGGCATCATGCCCAAAAATGCTGTCTAGGTAGGCAGCTCACTAGGTTATTTAGTGCTCATGGTTAGTGACATTTGAAACATGGCCAGAGTGTTGGAGTTTGGTTGTTCTACTCTCAAAAAGCAGTTTAATAGTACAAGCATGTTTAGTCCAGATAAAGAACATGCGTGTATTTAACTCTGAACGAGTCTTCATCGACAGCCTTGAATTTCATAGTGTCCGTTTTGATCCCTCCGCGTTATAACCTCAATCATTTGACTCATTCGCAAGCATTGTTGATCAAACTATTTAGAGGTCGCGTTTAGGTGCGATTGTTCCTTTAAAAGCGCTAAAGCATTCCGTACATGAGGTGGGGCGTATTGTAACAGAGCCAATCAGAGGCCGAGTTCTTCCATTTGGTCCGATGTCATTGGCTCACGTAGGTGTCTGTCAGTATCTTGCCGTTGTGTTTATGTCTGAATATGGCATGTTGTCGGTCGGCGGAAAGAAGTCTGAATGTGACAGGCAGTGATATTATGTTCTCCAAGCGGGTGAAGGAAGGAAAACCTCTGACTCCTAAGTACACTTATGTATGTAAACACAAGTGTTGAGTGAATGCGTTCGCTGAAGCGTATGTGAGCGGGCTGTTGAAATATTAGCGTATAATATCTGGCTGTGTTGATTGACACTGGCTGTCTGATGGGTTTGTGTTGCTGCTTTTGAAGTAAAAGTGAGACATGAAAGTTTGCTGATGCTATTGCTGTTGATCTGTGATGCTGGAGCTTGTGTGTGTGTGTGTGAATCAGTGAATGTCTCACCTGAGACGATATGCATTTTTTATGAATGCTCTAGTTTACCTTCCTCCTTGTACATTATTGAGGGCTGTAAAGTGGCAACTTGTCGGCTAAAACTTTTATTTACCGTCATGGAGTAGAATGACCGCTGTCTCGGTCATTTCCCTTTTACTGTCGACAAGTCAGTGTTGTTGCAGGACTTTAAAGGGATAGTTTGCCAAAAAAAAATTAATAAACAATAATTAAATATATAAAAGTCGTCATTTACTCTCCGTCATGACATTGCAAATTCCAAACCCGTATGACTCACCTTCTCGCGTGAAACACGAAAGAGAACATGTTAAGTGAACGTCCTAGTCGCTGTTTCTCTATATAATGAAGATAAATAGTAACTGGACATAAGCTTAAAAACGGACGCAAAAAAGCTAGACACAACGTATGAAGCCATACGATAAATTTGTGTGGGGAACAGACAAAAAATTAAGATTTAAAAAAAAATCCGCTCTAGTGTCTGATTCTTGAGTGATTCATTCTTGTGACTCGGATCTTTTCAATGAATCGGTTGTTCTATTTCACAAAACAAGTCTGATCTGTGAACGATTTCAACTCAATAATGTTTAAATTTTATTTAATAAGGACTTATGGTTATTACGTTAAAGTATGGCTTCAGAAGACTTTTACTGTATTGTATTGTTCATAATACTTTTGTTGTACTTTTTGTCACTTTGAAACTTGACAGCCCTAGTGTCCATTCACTTTCATTACACTGAAAAGAGTTGGCTTGGGTATTCGTCAGAAATGAATCTTTACATAGAAGAAAGACATACAGGTTGAGTACGAACTTGTGCTAGCATGGGTAAATTATGACAAAAGTTTAGTTTTTGGTGAACTATGTTTTCATGTGGTAGTAGGTCATGTGTTTAATGTGTTATCAAACATGTCACATAGGTGTGGCAACCAACACAGTTAAAATATGTGTGACAGGTAAGGACTGATATTTACATAAGAATCAATGCAGTAAAAATGTCAAATGCAGCTGAAGGTAGTTTTCTTGCATAATGACTAAGATGTGAAGTTTGATTTTATTAAAGTGGTAAGATGGATGATGTTGAACATGAGGGTGAGTAAATAATAGCAGAATATTTAGTTTTTTTAGTTGAGTGTGATTTCTATGTGGCTCTGCTATGGCTTATGTTAGCTATTATGAATATGGTTCTCATATCTGTCTGCAGAGCTTCGTGCAAAACAATTCACACAATCATGCAAAACACGCGCTGTGTTGTCTGCTCACATTTGTACTATAGCTTCACATATATAAAGACATGATCTAGGCTTTCAATCTTATACTCATCTCTTCCATATCTCATAAAGACAATCATTCCTGGCTGCAATTTTAGTAGTTAACATCTTGTATTAAAAGAGTCCCAAACTGCACATTCTTGTCCATATTTTGGCCTCATCCTGTCTCCTGCTCAGCGGTGTGGTTGTGTCCCCTTGTCTCTGGAGCAGGTAGTGTCATGGACTGAGTACCACCGCCGGATCGATGCGTTAAACAGTGAAGATCTGCGCTCCCTATGCAAACGCCTCCAGGTGCACAAAATCTGTAGAACCCTGCAGATGTAGCTCTAGGATTTGTAGATTGCACTTGCCTTGCTGTGGATGGCAAGTTTGTGCTTGACACAAAAATGTTTGTGCAGAAAATTCCATAATTTCCTATATAAAGTGTAGCCCTTAAAGTGATATAT
>NW_015652278.1:330651-365324 GCF_001515625.1 Sinocyclocheilus rhinocerous | reverse complement strand
TAACAGTATTACCCTTCAAAAGTTAGGGGTCAGTAATATATTTTTTTAAAGAATTGAATGCATTTATTAATCAAGGATGCATTCTGTTGATCAAAAGTGTAAAATTATAATGTTACAAAAGATTTCTATTTCAAATAAATAATTGATTCATTGAAGAATCCTGAAAAAAGTGTATAGTAGTTTAAAAAATATATTAAGCAGCACAGCTGTTTTCAACTTTGATAATAATAAAAAAAAATTCTTGAGCACTGAATCAGCATATTAGAATGATTTCTGAAGGATCATGTGACACAGAAAACTGGAGTAATGATGCTGAAAATTCAGCTTTGCATAACAGGAATAAATTATATTTTAAAATATATTAAAATAAACTTTTTTTTTCAATTGTAATAATATTTCACAATATTGCAATTTTTACTGTATTTTTGATCAAATAAATGCAGCCTTGCTGAGCATAAGAGACTTCTTTTTAAAAAAGTAAAAATCTTGCCTGCCCCAAACTTTGAGTGGTGGTGTATATATCCCTGCAAAATTACTGATTAAAAGGACTGTTAATGGAAATTCCAAGCAGTTGTATCCCCTTAGGACCTGAATGAAATGAGGAATTTTCTGAAAGCCATGCCTGAGAAAGTGGGTTGTATTTCCATGTCTAGAATGTTCTGAGGTTCAGGCGGCTGCCCGGTTATTTGTTGTAAACAATTAATGTAATTGAAGCACGGCCGGTGTAACCTGAGTGTGTTCAGGCCAAAAAAGGGAATGTTAACTGTCTGTGGCACTACATTGTAAAATAACACCACAGGTCCTGATGTAACAGGCTTTAGAGAAGTGCTTCAGAAACCAGATTCTACATTGGACGACAAAAGTGGCGATCCAACATAGCACTAAAATTGCTTATGAAAGTGAACAAAAATGTCCTTACATTACATTTATGCATTTAGCAGATTCTTCTATCCAATGCAACTTACACTGCATTAAGTTCATGCATTCTCTTGTCTAGAAATTGAACTCATTAACTTTGCTAACACCATGCATAATGTTTGAGCAACAAGAATCCTTGATCTCATAAAATGAAGTTTATTAATATAACCATTAACTGCATTGTCAGAACAACAAGCTTAATTATTAACATGACAAGCTGAATTGGAAAACTGACAGTTTCCACTGGTTGAGAGCCACTGATTTTGGGAAATAATGCACAAGAAGTATTTTTTATAAAGTATCCCATATAGCCTAGCCAAAACATTTCCTGCGGGATTAGTTTGTCTTCTCCGGTTAGTTTGTCCCCATAGGTGAATTCCACCAGAGATAAATCAGCTCAACTTGAATTTACATGTTAAATCTATGCAGCCTCACTTCCACAAATGTTTTGAACACCAAATCCCTGCTGCGAGAGTTTATAGGTAAATTTCAAGGAAGATCTACAGTCATTCTTTGTTATAGTCTCTGGTTTATGTGGCTTAAATCAGAATGTCACTAGATAGCTTGCTAATGGCGTCTTCTGTCTTTAGATCACCACGAAGGAGGATGTAAACTCCAAACATGGCACGTCCATCACCGCCAGCCTGGAGCCAGAGACTTTTAAGCCCAACCTGAACGAACCCAGTGACCTTCTGGAGGCCGAGCAGATCGAGAAGGTAAGCGTGCAGTGACGCGGCAGTGAAATAAATCTGCCCACTGCTGCGGGCTTTACAGTGTTTCATCGATCTGCTGGTCCAAAAATAGGTAGCCCTCCTCACTGTTCACCGGTTATTGATTCTCAGACATGTTAACAGACAGATTTATTCACACTCGTCATGTTATGGCCAAGGGCATAGGAATGATTTGAAAAGTGAAGGTGACTGTTCTTGACCCATAAATGATTATTCACCCTCATGTCATTCGAAACTGATATGATTTTCTTTCTTCCATGAACCTGAGCAGAATGTTCATGCTTACTATTTTCCATTTAAAGGGGTCATATGATGCGATTTCAATTTTTCCTTTCTCTTTGGAGTGTTACAAGCTCTTGGTGCATAAAGAAGATCTGTAAAGTTGCAAAGACTAAAGTCTCAAATCCAAAGAGATATTCTTCATAAAAGTTAAGAGTCAGCTACACCTGCCTAAAACGGCTCGTTCTAACACGCCCCAACATACCTACGCCGCTCTGTAGGAAGATTTGCATAACGCCGCCCAAATGTTCACACAAAGAAAGAAGGCGTAACTTTTATTCTCGCTGTAGTTTTGTTGTTTCCGCCGCAATGTCGTAAAGATGCTGTGTGCTTCGTTGTAAAAGCGAAACTACTTTGTTTGGTCTTCCAAAAGAGGACGATATCCGCTTCGTCATGCCTGGAGCTGATCCGTGCTGGTCGCTGAGGAAATACTACAACTTTGCGCTGTGGATCGCCGGATCGGCTTTCACCGTGGAGGAAGCGGAGTCCAGCCCGGAGTCGTCACATGTCTTCCGGACGTTCCTTTTACAATACAGATTGTGTCAAAGCAGCTTTACAGTGTTAAACAGGAAAATAGTCTGTCGATAATGCAAAAGTGTGTTGATAATACTAGAACAGAATGATCTGAATTCTTCCACCAATGTGGACAGAATACTGTATTAAAGGTGACATATCATGAAAATCTGACTTTTCCAGGTGCTAAGTGCTATAATCAGGTCCAAGGTGGATCTACCAACCAAGGAAACGTGAAAAAGATTAACCTAGTAACTTTGTTTTGGGAAGCCTTTCTCTGCAAGCGTCTGAGAAAACAAGCTATATATACTGTTTTCCATATGACCAGGATATAAAATTAAGAACTGGTTCACCATAAAAAATTGTCTGAATTTTAAGATTAGTAGTCACGTCAGGACAAGTCACCTTTATTTATATAGTGCTTTATACAATACAGTGTCAAAGCACTGTGTTAAAGACATATCATGAAAATCTGACTTTTCCAGGTTTTAAGTGCTATAATCAGGTCCAAGGTGCATCTACCAACCAAGGAAACGTGAAAAAGATTAACCTAGTAACTTTGTTTTGGGAAGCCTTTCTCTGCAAGCGTCTGAGAAAACAAGCGCGTCTGATTCCGCTCCCTTGGTGACATGGCAAAGGGATCTCATTATAATATTACCGTCACTTAATCTGTAAATTTACACCCACGGCGCCGTTATTGTGTTTTCGCAAGAGAGCAGCAAAAGATTTTATTTATTTGTTTGTTTATTTATTTATTTTTGAGTTGTGGGCTTGTAGTGAGACATGATTCTGATTCAGTCTGAATCACAAACAAATGACTCGTCTTAAGTCAGTTCTTTTAAATAAATCGTTCAACAAGAAATTGTTGTGTGGATTCAGAACCATAATTTTTTCCATATGATTTCAACCTTACATATGACTGTGCCCAAGTGTTCTGAAGCCATACGATTGAATAAAAATTTCAAATTTAAAAATGATACCTTGGCAACTAACTGAAATAAAACAAGTTGAAGTACTAAAATTACTAAAACAAAACTAAAATAAAAATGAATTGAAGCTATATAAAAAAAATTTTTTGTAAAAACCAAACATGACAAAAGCACATAACAAAATTACTAAACTTTGAAATATAGAATATTTTCTAAATTAATGAACACTATAATAGTATCTAAATAATACAAAAATAACACTGAAACAGACAAATTTTAATCTCATCCAGAAAGACAGCATGACTGTGTTCATACTCTTTTTGGCTGTCGTTTAATGAATGCTGCAGTTGTCAGAGACTTTGTCGTAAAATTTGTACATGACGTCCTGATCTTTTGATCTGATCTTACTGTGCTATTTGCGATGTGTTTTGTAGTGAAGCTTCAGAGGTTTTGTGCGGTTATGAGGTTTAAGTCATTGCGCCCTGTGGGTGCGCGCCTTTCAAACGCATCAGCGCTCTGTGAATGGATCACCTGGGGTGGCCTCTCGCAGAACCCTTTATTCAGACATAGGCCCATTTTATTGGTAAATCAAATAAACTTGTGTCATTACGCAGAGTAATTCAATGCTCCCCAAGCGCTGGGAAAGCCTGGACCTGCCAGAGCACTGCACACGAACATGTGTTGAGGAAACACAGCATGTGCCGCCCGCTGTGTGTGTGTATATATATATATATGTGTGTGTGTGTGTGTGTGGTGTTCAGCTTCTCTGTGTCTACTGGTGTGAAAAGGTCAGTGCTACTGTAATTGGGCTTTTAATGTTTCGCCCTTTCTGCTGCTCTGATTTTGCACACATCTATTATTCGTTCTCCACCTTCATACTGCTCCGTTCGTAAGTCATGTTCTCCTGTTTTCCAATTTTTCTTTATTTTTATTTACAGATTACATCAAAGTATTACAATTATTCAGGAGCACAGAAACTTGTCAATGCTGTCCCACGACTTTTATCAATAAAGTAGCTTTGCTACAAAATGCTACAATAAATTTCTCAGCAACAAAGTGGTAACATTGCTGTTATTAAAGTAATTATACTCATTATTTATTCAAATATATGTAATGTTACCATGATACTTTAATTTATTTCTGAATTCCAGATCTGACTTTTATTTATATCTATTCTGTCAAATTTTTTGCGTCAAATATCGATGAAAGCTTGTCCGTGCTGACAAGTGAACATAGTGTAAGCAGGATACTCCAAAGCTCCAAAGTCTACGGCAATATTATTTTTAGCATTATTTATATACTATTATAGTTTTTAATAATATTTTGAATTAACTTTTATATTTTATATTTTCAATTTTTTATTTGAATTTCAAGTAATTTCATGTGTTGTTTTTTTTTATATTACTAGGTTAAACCTGTTAACTGTCGATTGATTGAGCACAGACCTGAAAATGACATTTCTAGCTTAATTTGTTATAAATCTCAAGTGCTTTGGAGCACAGACTTAAGTTTGGTATCTTTTTAAAAAAGACACTTGGCAGATTATCGTAGAAGTGAAAAAAGTTATAAAAATGACAATTTAAAAAAAGTTATGGAAGTTACATTTATTCTGTTTCTAATCAGTTTGTTTTTAAAAAATTTTATTATTTCCAGTTTTAGTGCTTCATCTTAAACTTCTAAAAATCTTTAGTTGCCAAGTTAAAGGTCCCATATTGTCAAAACTGAAATTTCCTGGCTTTTTTCACGATAACTGAGGTCTAGGGGCTATTTAACTACCATATAAGTTTCAAAACAGTCAGTCCACAGTAAAATGCACACAGCCTGCATAAAGTAGCTGTGATTTTTCACGAACCGTTGTGACTTCCGTAAAAAGTTGACGTCAGAAGTCACCGCCTTCAGTCACCACCCCGAGCACCGCCCACCGTCCCACTCTCCTTTTGCCAAACCCCCAGACAACATCGCGTCCATGCCATTGCTGAGCAACAACAACACGGAAACATGTCGAAAAGGTTAACTTTAACCACGAAACCAGATCGGCCGACCTGTAACATTACACTCTCACTCAAAGAATGGACGATCTGATGTCTATGCAGGGTCAGGATTGTGACTATGAGGTGGATCACATCTAACGTGTATAGTAAAGACAAACTCACCGTGTCTATCTAGTCATGATGAAGATGTATATACATTTCAATTTCAGCAGGCAACTATTTTTACAGCTACATTATTGCTCCAGCCACAATTAATCACCGCAATGTATATACAATTACAAATGATTATATATAAATCGTCAGTTTGTTGTTTCACTGGCACCCAACATCACAATAAGATGATATTTTAAGCTCCTTATGTAGCCGAATTTGCGCTGGTTTGAATGGGCCGCCTCCAGTTTCCCCTTTGTTTTGCTGCCTCCAGCGAGCGCTGTGACGTCGGCTGACCCTAGTTACCTGTGGTTGGCCTGGCCGTGCGTCACTCAGAAAACAACAGGCCAATCAGAAGAGAGGCTCATGAATATTAATTAGACAGGCCAAAATCGACCTGTTCTCAGCATTGCTCCTGAGAGAGGAGCTGTAAAAATATATTGAGATGGTATCTGGTACTTATACCGCAAATATATATTCTTAAGGACATCAAGACTTAAAATAAAACTCCAGAAAGGTGTAAAATATGTGACCTTTAACATTTCTCATTTTTGTAGTGGAAGTTCATCTAGTATTTACAGTGCATTTTATTTCAGCTTTATTTCAGTAAATGCTTTAATAGTTTTAATTTTACTTAACTATAATAAGGTTCTTTGCCTATATGTCATGCACTAAAATCATAAAATCACACCTAGTCATGCATTATCCCTAACTTAGTCCCTGTTTTTCACTCAGCTGGCAAAGCATCTCCCACCCAGAACCATCGGTTACCACTGGAATCTGGCCTTCAGCACATCTAAACACGGCATGAGCATTAAGACGTTGTACCGGGCCATGCAGGATCAGGACTCTCCCATGCTGCTGGTCATCAAAGACAGTGATGGACAGGTCACACTCTTCTCTTTATCTCTCACAAGACCTTGGTTTCAGACCTTGACACAGGATTAGAAAAATACAACAGTATTAAAGCACCAAAGTCAAGAGCTCTCGTATGTCATGTGACCAGAAACACTGTAAAGCTTTTGGTTCAGTGTTTCTTAATCTGATCTGGTCTCTGTGCTCTTGCAGATATTTGGGGCTTTGGCATCAGAACCCTTCAAAGTCAGTGAGGGTTTCTATGGCACAGGAGAGACTTTCCTGTTCACCTTTTATCCAGTGTTTGAGGTTTGTGTTCAGTTTATCTATGCATTTTCATTACAGGCAGTATAAGCCATCAGTTTGAAATGAATTCTGATCTTGTCTGTCATTTGGCGTTTTCATAAAGACTTTCATGTGCAAAATTCATTATAGGATTTACTGAGTTTTCTTGTTCTAAAATGCTTTTTTTTCTCACTGGCAGGCGTACAAATGGACTGGTGATAATCTGTTCTTCATTAAAGGAGACATGGACTCTTTAGCCTTTGGAGGAGGAAGGTCCGTGACTCAGGGGCTGTTTAACACCAGAGACCTCAACAATAATTAATGTTATAATGTTTTGAATGCTGATTTTCATTAGGCATGTTTGTGTAAGACAAAAATGAGTATGCAAATGTGAATGTGAAAGTTTGCACATTGCACGCTCATTGTCTCTTTACACAAACTAAATATGCAAGTTTTTTTCTCAGTGCTGAAGGGGTAAGAGTGTTTGTTTCAAGTGTCTGTGCCGTTTAGACTGGATGTGTTCAGGTAGCTAGCTATAAAAATGCTGTTTAACAAACCTGATCAGCAATTTTCTTTTTCGAAGCGTTTTCCATGACAGTAGTTGATTTGAAACAGAAAACTGCCCGTAGCTGGTGACAGTTTATACTAATGCACACTATTGCTACTTATTTTAAGAAAAGTTTGGGGTCATTATGATTTTTGAATGTGTTTGTGAAGATGTCTCCTATACTCACCAAAGCTGCATTTGTTCAACATTTGATTAAAATATAATTTGATTTGATAATATTTTTGTGAAATATTATTATAAATTAAAATAACTGTATTCTATTTTAATATATATTGTGTCACATGATCCTTCAGAAATCATTCTAATATGCTGATTTGCTGCTCAAGAAACATTTATTATTATCAATGTTGAATACAGTTGTGCTGCTTCATATTTTTGTGGAAACCGTGATACATTTATTCTTTAATTAATTTTTTTTTTTTTTTAAATACAGCCATTTTTTCAAATAGAAATCTTTTTAAAACATTTTAAAATTTTATTTTATTTTTCGGTTACTTTTGATCAATTTAATGCATCTTTGCTGAATGAAAATGTAAAAAAAAAACTTACTGATCCCAAACTTTTCAGCAGTGGTGTATGTAAGGGATAATCAACGGTTTGCCGTGCATTAAAGGATTTTAAATGCACGACGTGGAGGCAAAGAACCACCCGACGCGAAGCGAAAGTGCATTTAAAATCCTTTAATGCAAGGCAAGCCATTGATTATCCCGCTTATTCCATGGTCATTTGCCAAGTTTTAGACAAGTTAAAACTAGTATTGCTCTTTGCAGCGCAATATTTGACCGAATGGGTGAAGATTACGGTTATTTTCGTCAGTTACGGCTCGTTAGCTATTATCAATTGCATTGTGGCATATCAGATAAAAATGAAGTTTGTGAAGGATTTGTATCCAAGTACTTCTGTAGAGTGTTTTGCACTGTTCTTAAGCGTGTCTTACAAGAGAACGAAGGTTTGATTAGAGACTGTTTTCTTCTGTTTCAGTGGTGAGTTTGGGCTTTGGCTGGACGGGGATCTTTATCACGGTAGGAGTCATTCATGCAAAACCTTCGGGAATCCCATGCTCTCCACGAAGGAGGATTTCTTCGTGCAGGATATTGAGATCTGGTCGTTCGAGTAGCAGCTCACACAGAGGTACCTTTTTGTTGAGAGAGGAATCGGACACCAGGCAGATCCCAAACCTTACTGCACATCACCGCGGCTCCCAGGAAGCCCGTAACGGACGCTACTGTTACCGCGCTTGTCGTATGTTACTCCTGCATTTAATACAGAGCTCTTCTTTGTGCTGTTTAGTATGTGTGTGTTTTGTTCAAGCCGTGTGCAGCGTCAATAACCAACGGGACCCCCCGAGCACTTTTAACATCGAGTGGAGATGAGGATGATGGTGGTGGCGGCATGGGGTTTGGGCTACCCGAGAACTGCCATAGTCCAATTTACCTGAGCCAAAGCGCCAGGAGTCTGTTGAAGAGATGGTGTTAGCCGATAGGATGTCACTACTATTGATGGGGGGAAAAGAAATGCAAACAACTGAAAACACATTCCCTTGCTCTCAGAGGAAGAATAGGCATTTTTGGGACGGCGACAGATGGCGGTGGCATCCGCGAAAAGACGATAACACATCCGTAGTTTCTTTTGAGGCGAAATATTCAAGTGTCGTGAAATTCGTAGTCTTTCTGTCGTTCGCTATCATAGCACACCATGTCGAAGCACATAATCGGAAACCCCATAGTCGTAATGTTCTGTTCAGTGGGTTTTACGTGTGAGTGTGGCTAACGTCGACCCCTCCACTTCGGAAGGGTCGACTTTTACTGTTCGTAGGCAGAAATGTGTCGCAATATATTTGTGGAATATGCAAATTCCTGTCCTGTGACCTCAAATAATCCAGACGGGGTACTTTTGTTTTCCCCGTTTCTCTTTCCGAGAGACCTTTTACGTCTTGACGGATTAATTGCTTTTCTGGGTATCATTTGAAAAGCCTGAGACGTGGTTTAATTGTTTTTCATGAATATAATGACAATTCTATATTTATGTATATGATTATATATATAAATTCATATATATAATATACAAATATATATATAATGATATATATATATATTGCTGTTAAGTGTGACAGTGATCTTTTTTGTGCTGATATCTCAGCTGTTACTAATATATTGTATATTATCCTGTAAATTAATGTTAAAATAGTAGATTTGTTCCTATATATATAAATATATTAACGAATATACAGTGTGTGGATTGGTGGGTTGCTTCTCGCACTTTATAAATCTAGTTTCAAGCCAGGTTCTTCAGGCCTCATTAGCAGTAGCAGTACAGTATATATTTTTGTTTATTTGTCTTTTAGATCATAGAGTAAATGAATCGTTTATAAAGAGCTTGCTGCTACTGTGGAGAGGAAAAGTCTCAGCGGTCGAGCACAGGGTCGAATGTGACGGACTCCAGCAGGGAAAGTCTCTTCTTCTCACATGTCCTGTCCCAGCGTTTAGTTTTTTTTCTTTTGGTTTTTTCGGTGTCTAGATTGACTGTGCGCACAGCGAGAGGAACACATACATCCTTTCAGAGTCGCAGACGAGAAGTGCAACAAATTCTTCATCTACTTCACCGGAATATAATGTTACAGTGATGTATAAAGAACAATGAATACTAATAAATCGTTGTAACCTGGGACAGAATCAGGTCTCTTATGGTTTTTATTTCTTCGGTCTGGTCTCTTCACCACAGAATAAGCAAGTAAATTAATTCATTTTTAATGCTGACTCCTCTTTTAAAAAAGTATCCTGCTAATACCATAGTATTTTGGAAGGTAATACAAAATGTCAAACATGTTTGTTAAATACCGAACATGCAAATATCATGTTATATGAATATGGTCATTCATATAACATGGCATTCAGTTATTCAGGTTTGTGGTATATATATATATATATACTTAAACTATAACTTTACTATGGAACCACCATGCTACTATGGTAACACTGTTGTGTACGGAGAAAATGATTGGTTCATCATGCATGCATAAATCTCCTTAATTTGGTTCAGTCTTATGTCAGCATGAAACACTGCCTCAACCCATTTACTTGTGTAATCTGTCATTTCTGAGTGAAATTGCATATTCATCGAGAAAAAGATGTAAGGTGGTACTTGATTTCATCCATTGGCAGCTTCTTGTGGATCACCGAACCGAGGGAGGGGCTGAAAAGGTAAGCGGCATTCGTGACGTCGGCAGAAAGTAAAAATGTCTCCTAGATCAAGTTATTTAAATTATTTATTCTGATTAAATAAATTACAGATACATGATAATAGCGGTATGAATAGCCACATTCTTAACTGCAAAAATTAAATGTAATTTCAATTCACATCAAACGACACCGAGAGTCTCTGATTATGATGATATGATATGATATAACACTTTATTGTCAGACGAGTCTGAAATTTTTCTTGCTTGACAGTATCTGTGTTTACAACAATCAGCATCCTTTAAACAACAACATACACTTCATCCACACAAACAAACCACAATATACATTACACTCCCTTAAACATTACATTATGCCTTACCCTCCTACTACACTTCTACAACTACACCATGTTCACATTACTCTTGATTTTTGATTAAGTGTCTTATTCAGCTCCAGGATCGCCTGATGCACAGAGTGTTTCAGTCTAACTTTGTTGAATCTTGGGACTCTGTACCTCCGGTTTGATGGTAATAATTCAAACTCATTATGCAGAACATGATTAGGATCAGAAACTATCTTGTTAGCCAGTCCTAACAAATTATTATAATAAGCGGAATCATAGAGCTTCTCAAGGGGCTGACCTACAATCCTTGAGCAAATTTTTAATTGATTGAACAGCTTTGTTTTTAGCATAACAGACAAACTCCTATACCAAATGGAGTTGCAGTATTGCAGTACACTCATTATCACAGACATAAAGAACAACAGAAGAATCTGCCTTCTTACTCCGAATGACCTAAGACGACGAAGAAAGTAGATTCTCTGCTTTGTCCTTTTACAGAGAGCATCAATATGATCTTTCCATGATAACATATCATCAATCATCACTCCTAAATACTTGTATGTTTTAACCTGTCTGATTTTTCCATTATGAATAAAAACAGGCGTTATATAAGTATCAGATGTAGACCCAAATATAATCTCTTCTGTTTTACTTATATTAATAACAAGATCATTGTTCTCACACCACTCTACTAATTTAGTCACACCCTGTTGATGAAACCCAGGACTGTCCCCGTCATTCAACACAGATATTAAAACAGTGTATATATATATATATATATTTTTTTTTTTTTTAAACAATTTTTTTTTATATATATATTTACATATATTTTATTTTAGTAAAAATCTGGAACAAAAAATTTGATTATGATATATGATATGATATAACACTTTATTGTCAGACGAGTCTGAAATTTTTCTTGCATGACAGTATCTGTGTTTACAACAATCAGCATCCTTTAAACAACAACATGCACTTCATCCACACACAAACAAAACACAATATACATTACACTCCCTTAAACATTACATTATGCCTTACCCTCCTACTACACTTCTACAACTACACCATGTTCACATTACTCTTGATTTTTGATTAAGTGTCTTATTCAGCTCCAGGATCGCCTGATGCACAAAAGAATGTTTCAGCCTAACTTTGTTGAATCTTGGGACTCTGTACCTCCGGTTTGATGGTAATAATTCAAACTCATTATGCAGAACATGATTAGGATCAGAAACTATCTTGTTAGCCAGTCCTAACAAATTATTATAATAAGCGGAATCATAGAGCTTCTCAAGGGGCTGACCTACAATCCTTGAGCAAATTTTTAATTGATTGAACAGCTTTGTTTTTAGCATAACAGACAAACTCCTATACCAAATGGAGTTGCAGTATTGCAGTACACTCATTATCACAGACATAAAGAACAACAGAAGAATCTGCCTTCTTACTCCGAATGACCTAAGACGACGAAGAAAGTAGATTCTCTGCTTTGTTCTTTTACAGAGAGCATCAATATGATCTTTCCATGATAACATATCGTCAATCATCACTCCTAAATACTTGTATGTTTTAACCTGTCTGATTTTTCCATTATGAATAAAAACAGGCGTTATATAAGTATCAGATGTAGACCCAAATATAATCTCTTCTGTTTTACTTATATTAATAACAAGATCATTGTTCTCACACCACTCTACTAATTTAGTCACACCCTGTTGATGAAACCCAGGACTGTCCCCGTCATTAAACACAGATATTAAAACAGTGTCATCAGAATACTTTAAAATATACTGATTTAACATGTCAGTTCGACAGGCATCTGTATACAAGGTGAAAAGGATGGCAGAACTGACGCAACCCTGGGGTACTCCAACATTTGTTATGATGATTATGATGGGTGATTGACAGGATTGTCAAAATTAGGAGGGGCAGTGCTTGTAGGAAGGGTTTTTAGCACTGATCTATAATAGATATTAGATTAGATTATATAGAGGTCATTGGTTTTGAGGCTGTTATGGCCGGTTGCCATTACCGTTTCACTCATTGACAATATCGAGAACTATGCAACTGTAGCACTGAAGAAGATGTAGAATCATGTTTAATCTTTTTATTTTGTTTATATGATCAGAGTGACGCTATTTTCATCCTGCTGGTGCAAGGGCGTCATCTGGTGGACGTATGATAATTTGCACAAAATGCAGTTATTTATTCCACAAACCTCTGTCCAATTATAAAAGAATGATAGATTTTAAAATACAAAGCCTTTAGAAAAGGTTTTCAAATGTTACTGGATCATTCCAATCTGTTATACTATTTCAAACTATATTTGACTCCAAATATATATATATTTTTTTTTTTTAAATCAAAGAGGACGAATTATATGAAAGAACGATCCATAGAGTGGCTGCATACACAGCCAGAAATACTATAAACACAGAACCTCAAACTCATGGTTAAATTATTCTTCACATTAAAGCTTTTGTCCTCTTTTCAGTAAATATCCACATGATTTTACTCTATACTTTCATTGCTCATATCATTTTTAGACTGCACTAAATGTTGACTTGAAAACAACAGAGAAAGGTAAAAATGATAATGGAAGGCCCCATGTGAAAATCGTGATAAATGGACACAAATTTTTTTTTTTAAAGTCTGAAACCGCAATAAAGCAAGGCACGTGAGGAAATCAAGTGCTTCAGTTACAAATGAGATGCAGTCCCATTGATTGTCCTTAGTGTCTTGAAAACAGCTCAAATATATACACAATTTTACAACTTAAGCAGCCTAGTGGTTTAATCTTTATGAATTAACTTATTTTGCACTCAGAAATGTAGTAAAAACACATTTCTGACTGAACAAAAACATCAACAAGAAATTAAAACTGACCAGATTTACTTAATGTACTGCATAAGAAATAGTTTGTAAATGCGGTTTCATGTTGACTTGAAAAACAAGCACAGGATTTTCCCTCATTTAATTGCAGGTTAAGGCCAATTTCACTACATCATTAGCACTTAGTGTATGAAAATATAAGGCAGGGTCTTTGTCTATTAATATCAGACACCATATGCATTTCCTCATCTGAGACTTGTTCCTTGTGCAGTGTCTGACATGAATCCCTTATTCCCAAAAAATTAGGCACTCAGATGAAGCCAACGGATGTGATAGATGTGTCACGTTCAACGACTGAAGAAATCGGTTTCTTTTTCAGTTTGAAAGAAGTTCCTTCCTAGTAAATCAGGTACTGTAACTCAGAGTAAATAAGAGGAAACATGACGGCACAGGCTCTGTACAGGATGGCTATGCTGTTGACCAGCGCTCGTGGTATCGTGAGCCAGGATTCAGATCTGAAGCTGAAGTATATGCCGTATAATGCCACAGCGGAAAAGTGACCGATCAGAGTAAAGGGTTTCGGCGACAATCTGAGGAAACAAAAACAGATTAGTGGTGTGAGAAGATCTCAGATATCTGCAAAAACCAGTGGAAGACGTCTGATTTGAGGAGCACACTGATGTTTCTCAGTGGCAGATTCTTTGTGAATACTTACACGGACAGAAGGCCGATCGGTCCATTGATGCATTCTCCGCCAAGCTTGAAATAGTGGAAACAGGCTTTTCTCAACTGATGCAGTGAATCTGAAAATAAACAGATGTTAGATATAATGAGATACTTTATGATTTTTAAAACTGTGCAACAGAAATATTTAAGAAAGTGTTTTGTCACTTACTGTCGGTCGCTGCAAACAGTTCATACAGAGCTTGAGCTAAAACGTTCACCACAAACGAATGAGATGATTTCCGTTCCCAGTGGAATTTCTTCTTTGCCTGACAACAGCAACAGAGTCTTCATTGCACATTTCCGTTTCTCAGATCCACTATGATGATCACAGTGGCATTTAAACATTCATCCAATGCAATCTGTTCCAAAACCTGTTGAGGTGCCGTACTGTCTACAAATGCATTTCTCTACTTCCAAAGCTTCTTTATTAGCTTTGATGGTTCCATGAAGAACGTTTAAAATCCATGCAACCTTAAATACACAAAAGGTTCTTTATAATATAAAAATGTTCTTGAGATTATTAAAAAATCTTTTAATGTGCCCCTATCATGGATTTTTGAAAATTAGCTTTCATGCAGTTTGTAACACAGCTCTAAGTGAATGAAAACATCCTGCAAAGTTTTAAATCTGAAAGTGCACCGTGTATAAAGTTACTGTCTCTCAAAAGAAAGAGTCGACTCTGAATCATTGAATCGAGTCGTTTTTAAAACGAATCCCAAGCCGTTTCATGTTGATGTCAACATGAAACATTAGCATATTGCCCGCCCACTTGTTGGTCTTTTCGCGTTTGTCTGAATGAAAATGCTAGTTCATTCTTTGCCACTAGATGCCGGTAAAAATAGCGGTTTCCCCGGTAACGCTGTAAACAAAACAGCACTGCGCTCACAAACGCTGCTTATTAGGCATTACAGGCATGATGAAATGAAAATGAGACCAATCGGACCAATCACCGCAGATTAGCGTCACGCAAAGGAGGGGTTTGGAAAAATGAATCGTTGAGTGAATCGTTTGGGAGTTGTTGAGCAAATAAGGTAAAAATAAATGCATATTATAAGACAACAAAAGTGTTTTTTGACCTTGCATGCGTGTCAACCTGTTGTTGGGGACTCCCAAAACCAAAATATGAACATTTCATTACCCATAATAGGGGCACTTTAAGAACTGTTCACTGACAGATTCTTCAGAGGCACAAAAATGGTTCTTCTGTGAGAAAAAAACAAACCTTTTGGAACCTTTTAAGAGTGTATTGTTATGCCTAATCTAATAAGCATAAATGTATACATAAACCACAAATACATTTATCAATAAAAAATATTTTATTGCACATCTTATGCTACTTACAGTATGTAGGCAACTCACTAAGTTTTGCAGCCAAGTTGATATACAGTATGTTGTTGTTTTATGTTTAATGTGCAGTGAAGATAAGCACTAGAAAGGTATCTAATTTTCCACACTCTGACCATTGTAACTGCAGATGTTACCTGGAGCACAGCTGTATTGTCATAGAGATCAGGGATGTTCTTGAGCAGGTCTCTCCAGATGTGGATGTCATTCAGCACCACACTCATGCCGCCGCCGGTCAGAGGATGACGCATGTTATACGCATCGCCTAACAGCAGAACCCCTGATGGAGGACAGGTGGGTCAACACTTGCAACACATAAAGCTGCACCTTTTCACTCTGTGCATCTTGTCAGTATATTTAGGGTTGTAAAAAATTATGTTATGAGATCCAATGCTTAATTTAACTGTTCCACTTTAATGTAACATCCACATTTTAGAGTTGTCATGCCTTAAAACTTAATTATTCCAACATTTGACCAGTAATTTTCTAATTAAGTCTCTTATGCTCACCAAGGCTGCATTTATTTGATCAGACATACAGTAAAAACAGTAATATTATCCAATATTATTATAATTTAAAATGGCTGTTTTCTATTTTAATATATTTTAAAATGTAATTTATTCCTGTGTTCCAAAGCTGAATTTTCAGCATCATTCATCACTCCAGTCTTCAGTGTCACATGATATTTCAGAAAACATTCTAATGTGCTGATTTGCTTCTCAAGAAACATTTCTTATTATTATCAATGCTGAAAATAGTTGTGCTGCTTAATAACTTTGTGGAAAACAAGATACAGATTTAAAAGTTTGGGTTAAGTATTTAATAAACCAGGCTTGCCTTGTTTATTGACTGGTGCGGGTGGCAGGAAGCTGGCCGGCATTGTTCTCAAGCGATCATTCTGCAGTGCCAACATGAACGGCTCCTTTAAGTGCTCTGTTTAAGCAAAATACACATATTTGTGAGCATTCTGTCATCTAAATGCCTAAATTGCATTGTTGTCATCTGTACAGAAATACAACTGAAATAAGAAGTATTTCAAAAATCTGTGTCTTTAAAAAAAAAAGACTCGTATTAGCAATTTGGTTATTTTAAAGTCTAAATCTGATACCTGGTAGTTGTGGGTAGATTTTTTCCATCATGTACCGCATAAGGTCTCGAGGCATCTCTCCTCTGATGTCCACCAGAACCCGAGTTTCATTGGAGGAGATCTGATAGATCAACACTGGACTGGGATTAGCTAGAACCAGCTCTGCATGGTTGGGTTTGAATTGAGGAGAGTCCTGGAAGAGAGCATCATAACACAATCAATCATTGTGTTTTGGGGCATTTTTAACAGAGAAATGCAACCGTCAACTTTTGTTTACCTTCATTATGCATCCAACAAAATGAGAAGACACTTTAGCTTTCCCAGAAATCAGATTCTTACGGAACTTGGAGAAACATCCGTCTGCAACTACAGTGAGGGGAGCATGGATCTCCTGAGAGAGAGAGAGAGAGAGTAAAATTGCAGCATGGAAAAGCAAATCTATATACAACCATAAGCATCCTTTTACAAATATTACAAGCAAGTGTCAGTGTGTCATTACCTTGATCATCCCTGAATCCTTCTCCTTATACTGAATTCCTGTCACACAACCATCTTCTTCCTCCAGGCTGGTCACCGTTCCCTCCTCAAACTTCACACTGTGCAAATATGACATGATATTAGATCCATCAGTCTCCAAATCCATCACTAATGAGACACAAAAGTGCACCAACTAATACCTAAAGAAAATCTACCTAAGCCTGTAGGTACTGTATAATCTCACCATTTATGAAATCTACAGTCAAATGTTTTCTCTAGCAGTGGTTTTATATATTGGTTTTAAACAGCTAGTTCACACACTTTCTAATTAGAATCAGAATTTTTCTGAAAAACAGAAGTAATGATAAGCACAACAGTCATCATCAGCATTATATTCATATATTACAAATTGCGTCAGGTATTTACTTGGGCTCAGCGAGAGCAGCTCGACGCAGTCCCATGATGAAGCGTCCATGATGGAAAGCACGTCCACTCTGAATGCTGCTCTCCTGCTGGGGATACGGGATCTCCACCTCCGTTCGACTCTCCAGGTCATGGATTACATAACCATTCACCACATGGGCGTCCAGACCTTCAACAGCATCTGAAAGAAGACAAAGAGTTTGTGAATATAAAACGCAAAGCTGAAAAGTGCAATTTAATTTATGTGAATTTAGATATTACAGATCTATGCAATAAAAGCACATTTGGTCTATTTATTAGATATTGAAAAATATGTAAAAATATGCTAGGAGGATTTGAACAAGCATGCATTTAAACGGGTCATAGGATGCCCATTTTCCACAAGTTGATATGATTCTTTAGGGTCTTAATGAAAAGTCTGTAACATAGTTTGGTTAAATTTTCTCAATGGTAGTGTAAAAAAAACACCTTTTTTACCCTGTCAAAATCAGCTCTTTTCAGATCAAGCCATTTTTGTAGCATTTTCCTTTAAATGTTAATGAGCTATGCTGACCCGCCCCTCTCTTGCCAACACACATTTCAGTTCAAACAACTTGTAAAACTGCATGTAGCATCCTATGACCCCTTTAATAGAAAGATCAGGTGAAGTGTACTGTAACTATAAACAGGATATGTGTACCCTCCAGCCCGAGTTCTTTGAGTGCCCGATATCCTCCCGGCTGAAGAAGTTCTCCCACTATCCGATCTGGTTCTCTCATGTCCCTCTCCACCACTGTGACCCTCCGGCCGTCTCGGGCCAGAACGGAGGCCATGGCTGACCCCAGCACACCAGCGCCCACTATGATGACCTCTGGATCCTCTGCCTGACTAGACTGACTGTCTGTCGCCCTCTTTCGCTTTACATCTCTCTAGTTAGAAAGAGTGAAGAAAGAAAAGTGAGTATTCTAATAATATAACTTTTTTTTAAATAATATTTGTTTTCTGAAAAAATAATAGTTAGAAATGTAATTAAAAAGACAAAAAATACATTTTATGTTTTACATCATGGTAATAGTTAACTAAAACTTAAACCATAAAAAAATATATATTTTTGTTACTTAAAATAAACGTTAACTGAAATTAAATAAAATATACAAAAACCTAAACTTATTTTATTTCAGCCATTTGCTAAGGAAACATTTGCATTGGGATTTAAAATAACAACAAAATAACTTGAGGTAAAATAACAACAACTAAAACTGTATAGACATATTAAATAATAATAATAATAATAATATTGACAAATACGCACAAAATTAACAGTTTCAAATTAAAATGAAAACATGAAATAAAAACTAATTCAAATTATTAATAAAAACTATAATAGTATCTCACGGATACAAATAACACTTAATGAAAAAATAACACTGTTTTACATTCTCTATGGACCTCTTGATGTAGCTTATTATAATGTAATAAGAATAAATGTACGGGATTTTTATGTTTCAAAAAATAAAATAATAATCTGTAATATGTTTCTCATCTACCAAACTCGACAATTCAATTCAAGTTTATCTGTATAGCGCTTTTTACTATACAAATCGTTGCAAAGCAGATTTACAGAAAATTAAGTTTCTACAATATTTAGTAGTAGCTTATTACTGCTACTACTACTGAAAATACAGTAAGAAAGAAAGAAAGAAAAATGACTCATTATTAGTGGTGAAATATTTCCAGTGATCATTTTAACAGCTTAAAATAGTATACATGGAAACTAAATAGAAAATATATAAATAACTGTATAGAAAAAATAATAATACAATAAAAAAATTAAAACAAAGACAAAAACACTATCTCACCTTCGTAGAAGTGCGACTACAACTGTCTGTACTGGACTTGGAGAAGAGTTTTTTGGTCGGAGGAAATGAAGTCAAGAGGTTGAGAGGCATCTGGACAAATTGAGGCGCTTTGAGCGTCTGTCCGCGAAAGCCGAGACACGTGACAATCAGACCCACGGACACGCACAGCACCGCGGCCACTATCAGCTCTCTGGGCGCGTAGCTCACCAGAGCATCGCATTTCTTATAGATATATGTAAAACTTGCAATTCCAAGAAAGGTCCACATGTCGAAAATCAGTTCAAATATCAAAACAAAAAAAGAGAAAATAATAAGACAGCTTTATGACGTTCAAAAATATCAACAACAGTCTCAAAAGACAGGCATAGGTGATCAGACTTTTGAGTTAGCCTATTGTTCCACACAAAAACTGTGGAAAAAATATCCGTTTTTCTAAATAATTTAGGTCATGAATTCAGTGAAAAGCCTCTTATTATAAATAATCATAAATAAAAAGTAGGTATAATATATCCAGCACATGAGTGCACCTCGAGCTGGTGCGACGCTTCTAGGTGATGCTGAATAATTTATGATAATGAGGGCGCGGATCCTCTTGCAGTTTGTAGACAGCAGCGTCCCGCCTCCTCTCTTTAGAACGAACCAACCAGAAGCGAGTATTCGGTGAGCAGAGCTCACGCTATCTGGCCATTGGCCAAACCAAGGCTGCTGGTTGGCGAATGGACTGCAGTATGATGTGATGTCACTGAGAGGTTGCGTTTGGCAGATGTTACGAGTAAAATAGTCCTAAAAGTAAGTGCACGTTGTTTTAAAAAAGGCAAAAATACATTTATGCCTATACATTGGGGAGAATAAATAATTAAATGCTTTATATAATTAATAATAAATAATTAAATAATAATGTAATTATTATATCATATAATGTTATTTTGTACATTGAAAAAAAAAACATCTCCGAAAAAAAAGAATTCCAGGTTAAACTAAAAGGCAGAGTTTAAAAATAACAAGGTGTGTGTGGCACAGAAATAACATTAAATAAATAATAAAATGATAAAACACTTTCATGATTCCAGGCCAAGTGTTGGTATACATGGAGAACAGAGTAGACACATTTATTAAAGTATTTCTGGCAAAAGCATATAGTGTCATCGTCAAAAAACTGATCCTGTGCTAAGTGTAGCATACTTAATCTACGCAAGATCACACACTGAGGTAAACAAGGAAGACCAGAAAACTCAATTTAACTCATGATGACTAATAAAAACTAACGACACTATGTAAAATGAGAGCTTATGGCATGATGTCATGATGATAAAAGAACACCTTGTTTTTAGGTTTTCGCCAAAGGCATGCTTGCAGAGTTGTGTATGTACATTTTGTTGTATTACCTTTCATTTATGATTATTTAAATGAATAATATAGCAAATCTAATCTAATGATAATCAACATTGAAAAGAATGAAATTTTAAATATAAAAAAAAACTCTGGACGCATTAAAAGTAATGACAGTAATAAAAAAAAATCTAAAATAGACTTCTTTGTCTTTATGAAAAAAAATAATAATTTCAGGGTGAAATTACATGGACATGATTTCAAGAAATTTTCACCCCAAAATTTCATAAACACAGTATTTATTTTGAACTCCTTGCAAAGGACAGTTCCGCCCCCGTCTAATGACTGCAATCATGTGAGATTCTGGCCAGCTGTGTATCTCAACCGTCTGTGTTTGAATGAGTTTGGCCTTTTCATTGGGTCTTCTTCACAGTGGAGTGTGTCGTCAAGAAGATGCTCTCACAATCCTAATTACTCATTGACACTCTGAATGTTCTCTGAGGATGTTTGGAAGCCATAATAATTTATGCATTTAGCAGACGCTTTTATCCAAAGCAACTTAACAGTGCATTCAGGTTACACATTTTTTACCAGTATGTGTACTCTCTCGGATAATTGAACCCACGACCTTTTGCACTGCTAACACAATGCTCTACCACTGAGCCACAGGAACACTAGTGTAGTGTAGCCATAGTATAGCAGCTCTACAGCAGGAGGGACACATTTTGTTGCTCAAAAGAATCTGCATGCTTTAATAAGGTGGTGAGAATTTCTCACTGAGAAATCAAATTATTTTTTATTTAAAAAAGAAAAAGTGCATTTGAGTATTATGATCGTGTGTATTCAAACAGTTGGTATATACCAAAAGAATCTGCATGCTTTAATAAGGTGGTGAGAATTTCTCACTGAGAAATCAAATTATTTTTTATTTTAAAAAAAAAAGTGCATTTGAGTATTATGATCGTGTGTATTCAAACAGTTGGTATATATCAGGTTTTAAACATTAGAGGAGCTTGATGTAATACATTTCTATTACAACATTAAAAAGAGCTTGGCAAATTATTTGACCATTTTTGCATCTGACTTTAATAATGCATGTGGCTTCATTAGAAGTGGCTTCATTCCTTACAAAAAGTGTTGTGGTTGTATGTATGTATTTATTTATTTCTAAATATACATATATACAATGGCACTGAATGATTAACTTGTATACCATGGTGTTCACCTGCTACATGGTATTACTGTAACTTAAAAAAAGAAAAGAAAACATAGTTCAAACATTTTAGTTAAACCCTGTGGATTTTTTTAAATATCCAGCATTCTTTAAAACTCATGTTTCTCTTACATACTTTGAATAATTCTTGTTTTGTAAATTAGAAACAAATCAATGTCTGCAGTTCAACCTGTAACCACACGGTGTCTCTCTCTCTTTAACCAATAATTTCTCAATAACGGCAGCATTTCAGACTAACAAACACCTTTTCCTGTCTTCAAGAGACATTTGAAAAGTTAACTAGACCTCAAATAAAAAAAAATGAACGTATTATACATTTAAATATTTAAAAAGTTTAGTAAACAGGAACAAGTTTTAACAACCAGGAATATTCACTATTAAGCAGAAACTTAAAGCTGTAAATTTCCCCAGCTGGTTATGAAATCCAGTGCAATACAACAGCTGTTTTCTGTGTGAGAAATGCTTCCTTTTCATGCTGTTTTACTAGAGTATGAGCCCTGAAACAAAAATAATCGCACTGAAATGTCTAAGAGAGGAAAAACAGCCTCTATTGTTAACTATGACCGTGTGTGTAACTTGAAATGTTTATGTTAATGCTACTAAAATGTTACATTTTCTAACCATTTAACATGAGGACAAATAGAAACTAGTCACTTTCACTGCTCAGGTGTTTAGTTTATTGTAATGAAGTTATAAAATATCTGATGCAGAAAAATCAACAAATTTAAAAAGAACAGGACAGTACCCAGACTCATAAATACAGTATTTACACATTATAGTACACAAGAAAAAACAGCAGGGCCTTTGGTCTGGAACGCTACATGGAAACAAAAAGAGTTTAGCCCATTGCTACGGTTCATGAATATTTTTATAATGTAGCCTCTATAGTACACATGAACGAATGTTTTGGCTTGGTGGAGAAAGGGCCATTCCTTTACAGATGTTGTTTACTCAATAAACAACATGCTTCTTTTTCCCATACCATTGCACCTGAAGGCAAAATAAATCCACCGAATTTACCAGGCACTGAGAATGAGGCACTTGTGCACCTGGCTAGCGAGACTGAGGATTGGCACGTGGAGGATGCAACACATATTGATTATTAAGAGTTCTCCTATGTGGTGGAATCTGATGGCTTCTTGTCTTTCTTCTTTTTCTTGGTCTTCTTGGCCTGGCAGGGTTTGCACACGCAGCACAGGATGCAGGGAGAGGCCAGCAGCAGCAGTGGTGACGTCACTAGCACGATGATGCTGACGCCCACCAGTATACCGACCACCTGAACATCACAACAACACAAAAGAGCAGAAAGTCAACCAGGATCTTACTGCATGTGAGTAGTTTTCATCTAACTTCATGATAGTAACAGTCTAATTTTGCTGATAAAAACGAGTCAACTGAAAAAGCAGCAAAAATCATACAAAAACTGGTGCTTTCTAAAACTAGACATCAAAGTCATTTGGAAATTGGTAAATGTCTGACATAATGAAAAACAATGCAAATTGGCATTCCAGCTAACCTGTGTCCTGTTCCACATGACAGAAGCTCTGGAGTGTCCCAGCTTGTTTCGGCATGGTCCTTTATCGTAATGTCTCAGAAATATATCGCCCTGTAATGTAGGGACATTTTTTATCCAAAAAGGCTTGAAAATAATAAATGTCACAAAGAAAGATATAGTAAATGTGTGTATAATAACACAACAACAACAATAATAATGATAAAAAAAAAAAAAAAAATGTAATGATAAAATAAAATAAAAAATAATAATATTATATTAAAATTTAATTAATAATTTATATATATATATTATTATTATTATTACAGAAATTTAATAAAATATTTAAATATATTATTTTATTATTTTTATTATTATTATCAATAGATACTTATATTTGATTAATTTTCATTTTCAATTGTAAAAATAAATGTTTTAATTTGAAATAATAATAATAAATAAATGATTAAAATTGAAAATTGTTGTTGTTGTTATTACTAATATTGAAAATTAATATTATATTAAAATTGAATTAATAGAAAAATAATTGAATTGTATTAGTAGTAGTAGTAGTAGTAGTAGAATACAATTTAATTTTAATAAAATATTTATCTTTTATTATTCATATAATAGATACTTTATTTGTTTTCATTTTTAATTATAAAATTAAAATGTGTTTTAATTTTAAATTATTGTAGTAATAATAATAATAATAACTATTATTATTATTATTATTATACATTTACAATGTCATGTCCAAAAAACAAGGTGTTCCCATAGAACATGTGCAATCTGTACTGCTTCTAATATCATGATTTAATCGTGGTACTATGTCCAAAAAATATACATTAATGTGATACTGTGATTTAATCATTCACAGTACAAACCATGGTATGATTGTAATACCATGGTATGTCTAGTGTCGTAGTGTCCAAAATTATTTGTGTTGGTGGCAGAACAATTGTAAAGCCCTAGAATCACTTACATCCAGATTCTGAAGGCAGTACCAGCAGAACGTGTGTTTGCAGCTCTTGCAGAGCATCTGCGCACAGCCCTGATTGCGCTCTATGTAGACGCCACACACTGGACACTGTTTAATGGCTGCATCAGTATCAGTGCTGCTCAGTTCACTGCAGAGACGATACACAGAGCACGTTTAGAGGGCTTTTTAAACAACAGTTGTTTGTTCAGTGGTAAATCGGTCACACTGACCTGTCTGCTGATGGTACCATCAGTGGATGGTACTGGGAGCAGGAGTGACCATCTATCCAGGGGCTTCTGCAGCCGCAGCAGAAGACATCATGGCACGTGGGGCAGGGCACAGGAACCGGTTTGCCTTCGGTTCCAGGTGTCACACTGCACACGGCCTGGCAGTCCAGCTTGGGACACCAAGCCTTACTGGGGTCTAACTGAACTCCTGAAAGAAACCGAAAGAAAGACTGAGGTGAAAAAAACATTCGAAGCTTGAAAAAAAAAAAAAGATGTGGCAAAGCCAATTCATTTGCTTGCAAATTTCACTTCCTCATTGACAATTTTTCATTGAGGTTTACTGTTAACAGTCTCAGGAAGACTTCTGTGAATACTAACGTCACAGTTTACTTGACACCACAGACAGTCTAGACGATTCCTAGCATGTTGGGACTCGGAGCAGTTCAAATGCAGACAGAGGCAGTGGAAGAAGAAAATCCCACAGCTTCTGCTGTCTGAATAAGCTCATTGTTTACGGTTCTTCTATAAACGCTAAGCTGGACCTTGGCAGACACAAACCAGCAACATGAACTGTGACTCAGAGAAGAAGCAGCACACTCACACTTGAGCCGTAGGATAAAAACTGATAGTCATAACTTTCCTGATTCTAAAATATACAATTGACCATAAGCTCATTTTTGTGTCCGAAACTTGAAAATGTTTGCATTTTCAGACAGTATAGACAGACATCTATATCAAGCTATCAAGTCATGTTTAAATCCAGTGTTTGAGTAATATCTAAGATGCCTTCATCAGTTTTTTTTTTTTTTTTAAAACAGCAAAGATGCATCCTTCTCTTGCTGTGATATCCCACGATCCAAAGATATTTTGTTTTATTTTTTTATTTTTATAATAAGAAATTTCAGTTTACATTTTTAGTGTTTAAATTAAATTACCTGGGTACCAAGTTGTGCCAAGTTAATGTGCCAAGCAGCTGCTGCTGCGGTGAAATTACTGTCTGTACTCCTACAAAATTATGCTTGAACTGAGGAAAATGGCTTTTTGATCGAATATTGATTTAAAATCAATTTTCACACTCGGTTTTCTTTTAATCTGAACAAACGCTTTGTTTCACAGGACAGATCATAGTCTAAGAGATCTGATTTTTGTCATAACTCAATTTTGGTTGATTTTCAATTGCTAGCCTATATTTTAAACTAGAGACAGAAACAACACAATATAGCTAAAATCAGCAATAACCACTGACTGACATAAATAGTCTAGTAAGCCTAAAAGTATGCTTCTTTATAACTCACAAACGCTCATCTAAAACTGTTTGTTCCTGCCTTTCATATCCAGTGATTTTCAGTGAGGGTTCCAGTAACACTATCCTTCATGAGTGATTATGGGAAGTGGCACATAAATACAACTAGGGCTGCACGATTAATCGAATGCGATTGTCATGCGCATTTTGATAGTAATGCCGGTTCTGTAATCAGCAGGAAATCATCATCACGTGCTTTCAGATGGAGCAGAATTTACTACACATAGCCGTAGTTCACTGACAAGTTACGCAAAAAAAACCAAAATCGCAGACGATTTTATTGCGCGATTATGAAATCGAAGAAATCGTTCGCGATAATGACAGCTGTTTGCATAGCTTCTCAGTGCACTACGGCTGTGAAGTAAATGCTGCTCCATCTGAAAGCATGTGAAAATACCACATTTAATAACATATTTTTACTCCAAACTCACTTCATAACGTCAGTCGAGTGTTTGAAATAAATCCTTCTGTGAGATGATGTGGCTTCTTACACAGAATAAGGCACGCAACATATTTCATAGTATTTAAGCAGTGATAAAGGCATAGCATTATAAATATACTTTATTTTAATGAAAATTATAATAATAAGAACTCAGATAAACCGTATATTGCCGCAGTCGTGTGTTTATTAGTCACGTTGAATCAATGAAAGCAGTTGAATCTTCTGTTTGTTCAGCTGCAGCGATGCGAGGCATATTTGGAGTTTCAGCGCGAGAGCGCCCTCTGGCCTTTGGATGGAGATTTACTGCTGATCACAGAACCGTGCTTCACTGAAAGATACACATGACAATCGCAGCTTCTGTCGAATCGCGATCTCGATTCCATTTCGATTTATCGTGCAGCCCTAATGCATACATACATACATACATGAAGCAGGACAAGCACGTACCTCTTTCAAATCGGAGCCGCTGATAGAGCTCAAACTGATCGCTGGGGGCAAACAAGGCAAGCTGTACAAAGAAGGATATTAATTCATATTCAGGTCATGTTGGAATGTGTCATGTTTGAGCTACAGAACTGCACATGAATAGCACATCAGGTTTGCAAATCAGATCTTATGTAGGAGATAATGTACTGTCAGCTGGTCAACATCGCGAAATAAATCCAGACGTAGGTACATGATCCTGCTTATCACACATTTACATAATACAATTAGAAATTTTTATTATAAATCACAAGAAAAAGACTGAAATAATACAAAAGAGTTAAAAAAAATCCATGTAGACGGTTTAGCATTTACATGAAACATAAGTGTCAGAACAAAGTTTTCCAAAGACCAGAGTCATGACACCAGGTAATATTTATATCACTGTATCACTGAGGGGAAAATAATACTGGGACTTGTGGAAACATTTGACTGATGAAAAACATTTGTGATAAATAAAGCCAGTGTGTTCTTGTTGAGATTAATGCTGTGGCAACCAAAAGCAAAATGAACATTTAGGCTAAACAGACCCATACAAATTTCATCAAAGCTTTTTGTGTTCACTTTTGCTCTATTTTAATTTGCCATGGCATTGTTATGAGGTTTCTAAGGTTGAGACTAATTTTATCACTAGGGTGATCTGAGTGGTTGCTAGGGAGTTGCTTTTGTGAGTCAACTCCAAAACGCTGTTAATTTACACTACTTTGAACAGTAGTGTAAATTAACAGAGTTTTTGGGTCATTTTTTAAAGAAATTAATACTTTTATTCAGCTAGGATTAATTAAATTGAAAAAAATCAATTCAAATAAATGCTGTTCTTTTGAACTTTCTATTCAACAAAGAATCCTGAAAAATGCATCAGATTCCACAAAATATTAAAGCAGCACAACAGTACATCAGCATATTAGAAAGATTTCTGAAGGATTATGTGACACTGAAGACTGGAGTAATGATGCTGAAAATTCAGATTTGCATCACAGGAATAATTTACATTTTAAAGGGATAGTTCACCCAAAAATGAAAATTAGCCCATGATTTACTCACGCTCAAGGCATCCTAGGTGTATATGACTTTCTTCTTTCAGACGAATCCAATCGGAGTTATATTAAAAATTGTCCTGGCTCTTCCTAGCTTTATAATGGCAGTGGGCGAGTGTTTCTGTTAAACAGTTCAAAAGAAGTCCAATAAAGCGTAATCCATCCATAATAAAAAAGTGCCTCACACGGCTCCGAGGGGTGAATAAAGACCTCCTGTAGCGAATCGATGCGTTCTTGTAAGAAACATATCCATATTTAAAACGTTATAACCACTTTTCTGTAGCTTGCACTAACTGTCGTACACGGAAGCCGTTCCGGGCGGATGACGTAGGACGTATGCGTAGCGCATGCGCCGGTGAGAATATGCTAGTCTCGCGAAAACCAACGTTTGTTTACAGGAGCAAAGGAAAACCAGTCTCCTCTTGGCTTATATCGAAATCCGACATTTTTCTTCACAAATTCGTTTTGTACTTCTAATTCGTGACCGGTGTTTTGTTTTGTTCTCTCCTCTCTGCTTCCGTGTTCGTCACTTCTCACCGGCGCATGTGCTACCCATACGTCCTACGTCATCCGCCCGGAATGAACGCGCGTACGACAGTTACAGGAAGTGACAGAAAAGTGTTTATAAGTTTTTAAATATGTATATTTTTATTACAACAACGCATGGATTCGCTACAGAAGGCCTTCATTCACCCCCCTGGAGCCGTGTGAGACACGTTTTACTATGGATCTATGCGCTTAATTTCACTTCTTTTGGACTGATGAACTGTAACACCTGCTGAGTGCCATTCTAAAGCTTGGAAGATCAAAGACATTTTTTTATATAACTCCGACTGGATTCGTCTGAAAGAAGAAAGTCATATACACCTAGGATGCCTTGAGGGTGAGTAAATCATGGGCTAATTTTCGTTTTTGGGTGAACTAACCCTTTAACATATAATAATACTTTAAACCGCATAAACACATTTCATTACACCAAATACACAAAATAATGTTATTTTTAGCAGCATCATATGACCCCTTTAACTGTATTTCTAATCAAATTAATGCTGCCTAGGTGTTAGGTAGTGGAAGGATTTTCATATTGTCAGTGTAAACAACAGTGTTTGCACAGTCAATATTTGTAGCGTGATCTGCGGAACTGGAAACTGTTGTTGACTGAGAAAGAAGAACAGAGAGCGAGACAGACAAATGTACCTCAGAGTCCAGCAGAGTTCCGGTGTTCTTGCAGGCTGGATCAGGGCAGGTGATGGCACTGCCTGCACCGCCCCGAATAGCCAGCTGGACATACTGCCTTAAACACTGCAAACAAAACAGAGCTGTGACATATATATATATACAAACACACACAGTTTTAGACAGATCTTGTCTTGTTCTACAATCACAACATTTTAGCAATTTTAATGTGCCTGGATGAGGGTTTTTTTGTGTGTTTGTGTATGTTATCACGAGATACTATCATAGTTTTTTGTTAATATTTTATATTTTTCATTTTCATTACAAACTTAGTCATTTTGTTTTTGCCATTTTTATTACTTTTTGTGCCTTTTCTTAAAAAATGTCTATATAGTTTTTAATAATTTTTACCCATACAATGTATTGTTGGCTATTGCTACAAATATACCCCAGCGACTTAAGACAGGGTCTCCAGGGTCTGTTGCTCTCACTGACACACTTGGAACAATAAAAGCATGTTTTTCATATCTACACTGGTCACATGTTGAGCAGCAGACCTTAATAATTCCCTTCGGCAGGCTGTCAGACGAGCCGATGAAGTTACCCGTCCTTCGCAACAGATCTTCACTTTCATCCTCATCTTCACTCTCGTGCTCTGCTTTGAAGAAACATACAAACATTTATGATGCTGTAAGTTACTGGTTAACAACAGGGAGCGAACATCTTACAGGTCTCATTGAAGCATGATAACACTCAACCATAAACGGACGGCATAAAATATTTACTGCAGCTCAAATTAACAGAGACATCCCTCAACAAACATCTGGCCATAACTTAGGCAGAATTACCTTTCTTCATGCTTCTCTTGGCTGTGGCTTCTGCCCAGCTGGGTGTGCCGCCCATGGCTTTCTGAAACCTGTCGAACAAATCAGACGCATTTTCCTTCCGACTGTTGTTTTCTGTTAAACGAACCGCTTTATTTTGCTATAACTTACTGCTCCTTTAAGCGCTGCTGTAGCCTCGGTTTTGTCATTTTATTCTCAGCTTCACTCTTTTTAAAGTCTCTGCGAAACCGATGCGTCATGTCAACCCTTGAAACAAATTAAACAAATTAGAGAAATGAATCACCTGAAAATGAAACACAAGCATACTGACAGGAAGGCTGTGAGATCATCTAAAAGCAGTTAGCCTGCAAATCTAATCAACTGATGCTTCAGTTCAGGGCTCTCCAACCCGCTGTCCTGCAGAGTTCAGCTCTAACCCTAATCACACACACCACTACTCAAGCTCTTACGAGGCACACTAGACACTTGCAGGCAGGTGTTGATTTGGAGCTGAACTCCAGGAGCGAGTTTGGACACCCCTGCTTTAGTTTCCAGTAGGGATGTAACGATTCACTCAACTCACGATTAAAAAGTTTTTTTTATTTTTTATAATTTTTTTTTTTTTTTTTTTTTTTGTTATGAAAGTACAACCAGTAAAATAAAAATGAGAAATGTTGCCTTGGCAACTAGCTGAACTAAAATCAGCTTTTTTATTTTATTTCAGTTAACTTTTATTTCAACTAACGCAAATGTTTTTTTATGCTTTTAGTTTTCATTAGCCTAACTATAATATCCCTAGTCAAGATGATCAATGTTCAGAATGAAACATAGTTTTGACATAGTATTAGCAATATTTATGCTTTTCAGGGGAAGCAATTGTTGAATGAATGTTGGAGTACAGTACAATAGGAGAAAATGTTTTAACTTAAAAAATGCCACACTTCAGCTTAAAAACCATAAAAAGTCAAATGAATTGTAAGTCTGACCCACAAGATCTGATTCAGAGGAATAGGCTAGATTTGGCTAATCGACGGCATGTGAAAGAAATCCCCCCTCAGCGAGACTGAAAACTATTGTGCTTTGTTTACTGTATTTCTTTGACACCAACCTTGTGCTTATAACCCAGACCCCAGCTAGAGATAAACACCTGCTTATGGCAAGATGTTTGAGAAAATGATTTTCCTATATCACTAGTATTAACGTAATGTATGTAATAGCAACTCGCATGATGACACACTTCAGTTTTAAAGATAAATATCGATTTATTCAGCAATGCTCTTACCTGCACACAGAACACACAGTTACAGGACTGCAATGTGCTGGTGTCCAGTTCAGGACAGTTGGTCAGGCAGAGTTTGCAGTGGATCGTGGCTTTTTCTGCCTCCATGCCTGCCTCCTGTTGTTGTTTAGCCCTTAATCTTCAGAAATAGTGAAGTGACGTCCTCCATGCTTCTAAAGAGAGGAACAAACAAAGCGGAGGTGGATAGATTGCAACGTTTGAGTTCTAACATCACAACGGTTTCAAAACGCAGTTTACGCACTGCAGTGGAGTAATAATGGAAAGAAAGCTCTTCAGCAGAAATGTAAAATCATACTTCTGAAGTCAGTTTTCAGTAGAATCGCACGCAGACCACACAGAAGCATTTAAAAACTGTAAAACTCACTGTTAGTTGGATGCTCTGTTATTAGCCGACTGTCTAATCTCATTTGTGTTGTGAACAACTCAAAACCTGCTCAGCCTGCCCTCTTAATGAGACACCAAACGAGTCAATCCGGAGGAACAAGAGATCTAGATTCCACCCTGAATGAACTCACTGCTTTATGAAGTCTTCCAGTCAACATTCCTGTCCCTCATGGCGACCGAATCCCAATCGGGAAGAAGTCATAATAACATCATCCAGGATAAAGCTAGATTAGAGGGCCCCGCCTGCCTCGACAGGTCAGAAAAATAGAGAACGGGATGAAAGCATGAGGTGGAGAGAATGGTGACATTTTTATCCATGGCACATTTGTGCTATTTACATTTATGTCTCCTCTGTCACGATCAATGTGGATAACATCACTGCCCTAAATCTCCACTGTCTCCCCAGTCAGTATTGATTGGCAAGACACGTGTGACATCCACTGACACTTGCGAGTTTTTTTCCTGCCATGTCATTGTCCTTTTGACAGAGAGTTTGCACTGTTTTTGGAGTTTCACCCCTCGTGACCGAACAAGAATAAAGAAGAAAGGAAAAAATGGTATTAGGAAATGTGCTGAATCATTCTAAATGTGTGTGTGTGTGTGTGTGTGTGTGTGCATAAATAATTGTAAAAAGCAAAAACAGGAAAGTTTTCTTTTTTTTTCAAACACCAAATCCCAAACCAAAGAATAAAGGATCAGGAACAAATGGTATTTAATAATTAGGAAATGTGCTGAATCGATGTCTGGCAGGAATATGATTAATGTCCTGAATCACTATTGATCAGCCCAAAAACATACTTGGTTACACCTCATAAAGTGGGTCACTCGGTAAATCTAGGTGAGCTCTCTGGCATTTCTCAGCAGTGAACATTATTTACATATACTTTGGTTTTGAGCACAGGGAAGTGAATCACATGGCTGTTCCCAACAATTATTAATATGATGATGCAGTAAAATCTTGCCAAATGAGGAACCGAAAATAATTAAGCTCTAGTCATTTTAGTAAACAACTATTTAGTGCTTATTTTTGATGTCTGTCTTTTTTAGACTGTCAAAAATACTGTAAAAAAAATTTAAAAGGACAGCCGTTTTAAAATTTCTGATTAAATTTTTTTAAATCATAATCTTTTATCTAGATCAAAATAATGCATGGCATGTATAAGCAACGAAACTCGGGCCAAACATTCCAGCAATAAACTAGAAATTTCAGCCATGTTTGAAATGGCATAATTGCAGATTTCCTATATCCATTAAATGACATTTGCAAAAATGTGGAGTATACACACTGATAAATACTATAGCTGTGTCCCAAACTGCATACTGTATGAGTAAGTACTACATTTAATGAGGAACCTACTTTGTGTAAAGAAGTTTGTTTCACATAGTATGCATGTGTGTAGTAAGAAAGCAATTCAGATGTACTACATCAGCCATGCTGACAATGTCATGTGACCTACAGCATCAGTTACACTGCTTTACTGAAATTTTCACTAGCTTGCTTCCTAATCTAGGTAGGAAGTTAATAAACCTGGCACTGTATATTAAAAATATTATTGGCTTCTTGACAAATGGCTTTTGTTTCCCTTTGGATCGGGGTCGCTTTGGATAAAAGCGTCTGCCAAATAGATGAATATAAATGTAAATTCATGACTCCTCTCCTGTGGCCTAATGTGGGATAGTTACTGTAAGAGTCTATTGGATGCACACTTCAGAATCTTGGTGGATTCATTAATCTGGATACTTCGCCTACTTTTTTTATGTACTTTGTCTCCAACTATTTAGTAGGGAAGCAGGCACATTTGGAGAGAGTGCATGTTAGACGTCCGACAATGCAATGCGTTCGATATGAGACAAATCAGAATCCGTACATTTTAATATCTCCTGCTTGATTCACTTAAAAAGTTAAGGAATTTTAATTCAAACTGTATTACAATACCTCTATTTACTCGATGTCAACATGTGACACTGTAGCAAACTACTTTTCTCTTTATCGTAAAAAGTAATAGGCAGCATATACTGCGCAGTATGCAGTACACTAATATTCAATTCAGGACAAGTCCATTGTTCGTTGTGACGTCGTAGAGCTTTTTCCGCAACTATTCTGCCAATAAATGTCAGTGTTACGGTAACTCTAGTACGGTTACTGTCAGGCATAAAATACACATTTAATATTCTTCATTTTCACGCAAACACACTGCAGCTCCCACAAAACAAATCAGCTCAAATACAGACCGGTGTTTTAAAACTTAATGTGTTGCCTACCTAGACCGCATTTTTGCGTAACAGGCGCCCCAAAATCGGAACGCGAATGACGACTTTAAATAGTTCCGAATCTACAGTAGGTGGGGCACAATATGTTTTGAGACGCAGTAATGAACTCAGCTCACCTTTCACTGCACTCGTGTCCACCGCAGTGATTATCACACGCGCATCTGAGAATGAAGATGCTGAAGATTCTTGGATGATCGACAGACAGTCTGGTTTACATCCCCGCACATACACCTCGATCATGAAGAGGAGCCGAGAGTCACACCCGTCATGTTCCACAAGGGTGCGTGTGTATTTTTGTGAAGTTATCGGACTTTGTTAAAGGGTTTGGCCACTTCCTGTTTTCTCCTCCCACTGACGTTTAACGTTAACTCTTTCAATCATGAGTTTTCGAATATTCTCAAATTGTGCTTTGAAAGTTAATTATATATATATATATATATATATATTAGTGCTGGGCAACGACAATTTTTTTTAAAAATCGCGATTAATCGCATTATGCACAAGATTCAATAATGCATTCAAAAGTAGTGTATTGTGCACTTTTTCCATTTAAAAGTACTGCTATATGAACAAAAGTGCAATAACATTTGGTTTGCAAACACTTTAAACAAATAAGGTAATTTTTTACAGCAACATTCCTTTTACATAGTAGCAATTAAAATATTTATTGTAAATCTCAACTTATAACATTAATGTAATCAAATTAAATATAAAACAA